>NC_062981.1:16808728-17015969 GCF_023078275.1 Leguminivora glycinivorella
CCAACTAACAGCTCCCATTTCCCACAAGAAATGCTGCTAGTACCTTTCAGTGCTATTGTTTACTCTAAAGCTATCAATGTGACAATGTAAGTAAAATTGAATATAGGGACTAAACTGCGACAAACATGCAATTCAGATTTCAGAGCCCGAGTAGAAACACCAATGAATACCTTATTTCATATTTCAAACCAAGTAAATTGGACTAAAAAGCAAAATGTTAACAGATATTAATTTCCAAATTGCTTTCGCGAATCTTCTGGAATAAGCTAGCGCATCGTGGCACACTTACTTAAGAGGATACGGTAGCGAAAATGCTAAAATGGAAAGGAGCCCCCCCTTTCAACTTGGGAATTTTAGTTGAATATACAAGTGTTATTAACTAGATTTATCGAAAAAAAATTGTCCATTAAGAACAACTCAGTCAAAAGATATTTCAAAAAAATCTTTAAAATCGAGGTTCCGCTCTCGACTCTTTCCTCCTTCAAAACTTAATCAATCGGAACGAAATTTGAGAATCTGAATAACAATGAAATAATCTATGTCGGACCGTTTAGCTTTTTTGGTTAATTGTTACCAATCTTGAGTATCACACCTTTTTTTGCGCCACAATGAAAAAGGCCGTTTTTGGAATTTTTTGATTGGCTCTAGAATCTTTAAAAAGCAGAGTATCAAAAAAATCAAAACGGTCCGACACAGATAAAAATAATAAAAGTCTGTGTTGAAAAAATCATTGCTCTATCTTCAAAAACCAGGGAGGAAAATAGTCGAGAGCGTTTGTATGGAGAATTGACCCCTACCGAATCGTCTTAAGTATTTACTTTTCTCAATAAGTATACCTATTCCAAGCGTCCTTTAATTCCCCATCAAAACAAGATAAGTGCATTGTGCACCTTAGGTACATATTACGAATTTTTATTTATATTAAATTGTTTTAATTCAGCTTATAAGTACCGCTTCAAATGGTAAACTAAACTCTCTAAAGATTAGAGAGTTTAGAGTCTAAACATTTCTCAAAGTTGATCCAAAGTGTGTAACAAGTGACCCACCTGCCAAGTTTCTCACATTGGCGCACCTCGATCCGCGTATTCATGCTGGCAGCCAGGCGATAAATAACGGCGCGGACACGGAACTAAGCCCGAAACTAACCCGCGCCGTATTTATAGGTAACCCCGCTAAATATAGCACAGTGCACAATATCCCATACCTGTGATGTTCTTCTCGACGCCTTACTGGGTTACCAGTGTAAGCCTCATCTCCTACCGCGCGGAGTTAATATCAAGCGACGGGTCCAATTAGAGTAGGAAACTCGATGGATGAGTACAAAAGCTTGTGTCAGATGATGATGATGTATTCGGTGGGACTGTCATGTTCACTCACAGATGACATCGTCTTAGGAAGACCAGTTTATATATGACTTTTAAGTTTCAAAGATTACGTAGTTTGATGTGGCGCTTATACTGGTTTGACTTAGGACTAGTGATTTTAATATCACGCCATAATTCATGCCTTATTGTAATGCTTTAGAGTTCATTATAAATTGTAATCGTGTGAACATTTTTGGCGGTGAATGAGGGATAATAATTGGTCGTAATCGTAGGTCAGGATTGTGTCGCATGGCGGTGGTATATAAATGTCGCAGTCGTGGCTTTGAAAATTTTAGAAAAAAAAGGTTACGAATTTGGAGGACGGTCAAAAAATCTGTGCTATTAATCGAGTTACAACAACGATTCAATGGGCTCGTCGGTCGTTCTTTATCTAGCTAGATAGTGATTGTGATCGCTTACCAAGTTACCATCAAGGGTCCTGTCGATGTCGGCTCGTTGGCCTATCTCATAAAAAGTAAAATTTGAATATTATTTGTGCCGTTTGTATATCCGAGGTCTTTATAGAGAGAGTACGTCGTAGACGTCGCATCGGACCGATAGATGGCGCCATCGTTCGTTGTAAGTCGCTCCGGCGTCACACCGCCGCGATGTTGGTAGTCCCGTTTTTCCCCACCTGCAACACAAGGCCCCCCTGCGCCCCGACCCGCCACCAGCCACCCACATTGTTTCGTCGAACGCCGAAGTGACCGGTTGTCGCGTATTCCGTTCGAACATTTTTACAGCATGGTGTCTCGAAATTAATCTTTTAGTTTCTATTTCCTTGTTATTTCTGGTCAAACCAGAGTTATTCGTGTTTTTATTTAAAAAGTGGCTTATAACGTTTCGGAATTATGAAATTTTTCAATTTCAATTTCATCCGTCAATTCTTTCTTCCCTTTTAATTTACGCTCGTTCGTCTTGAATAATGAGATATATTATGCCTCGCTAGCGATCATTGTTCGTCTTTCGGGGTTCTCACTATAGAAATGAACGAGCGGTGCTTTATGATTCTACCCACTTTTTTGTAAGAAAGTTCCATGCTGCAAAAATCGTTACCGTTAATCAGTTTTCTTTTTAAACTATTCGCATTTCCGAGACTAAAGTAGGAAGTGTTATCCGCGTATTAAAAGTTTCGCGCGAGAATATAAGCGGTAACGTAGGTAAGTTGCTCCGCCGGGGCCACGTGCTCCGGGGACCACGTGCTTCGCGACCGCGGGCTGCGCGACCTGCGGGCGGCGGCGGCGGCGGCGGCGGCGGCGGCGGAGGGCGCGGTGAAGGAATACCGCGCTCCAAGGAGGTTTGAATTTCTCTGACGAATGGGTGAGCAGATTCATATTATTTTAGAAAGAACATGTTCGGTTTCCGATCCGAGCCACGTGTCGGCGCCGAAACTTATTGTAGCGCTGCGATAGCGCCACTGACCGCGGCAGTGTTGTCCGCCGCGTCGGCGCCGCCGAGGTTGCGTAGAAGTTGCCTCCTCGTTAACGATGGCCATCTCTGCGGTGCCGCCGAACAACGTTGTGGCCGCCGCATAGGCGTCGCGTGCGACGCTGTAAGTATGTCTGCTGCTGCCCCGACGCGAGCGCCGTGCCGTTAGTGATCAGTCGTCAATACGCAGGCTACCAGCGCGGCTACCTTCTGCCCCCGACACAACGCCGCGAGCCTGCTGAAGCTGTCCACCAATATCGCTGGCCGCCACGCTTATGCTGGCGCCTCGATGGTGATGCAGAGCGTTCGTCTGCCGTGACAACGCCGCGATCCTGCTGAAGCTGTCCACCAGTATCGCTGGCCGCCACGCTTATGCTGGCGCCTCGATGGTGATGCAGAGCGTGCGTCTGCCTTGACAACGCCGCGAGCCTGCTGAAGCTGTCCACCAATATCGCTGGCCGCCACGCTTATGCTGGCGCCTCGATGGTGATACAGAGCGTTCGTCTGCCGTGACAACGCCGCGATCCTGCTGACTGTCCACCTGCTATAGCTGTCCACCAGTATCGCTGGCCGCCACGCTTATGCTGGCGCCTCGATGGTGATACAGAGCGTTCGTCTGCCGTGACAACGCCGCGATCCTGCTGACTGTCCACCTGCTGTAGCTGTCCACCAGTATCGCTGGCCGCCACGCTTATGCTGGCGCCTCGATGGTGATGCAGCGAGCTCATCTGCCGTGACTACGCCGCGATCCTGCTGAAGCTGTCCACCAGTATTGCTGGCCGCCACGCTTATGCTGGCGCCTCGATGGTGATGTAGAGCGTTCATATGCCGTGACAACGACGCGACCCTGCCGAAGCTGTCCACCAGTATTGCTGGCCGCCACGCTTATGCTGGCGCCTCAGTGGTGATGCGGAGCGTAATACTGTTAACCGCTGCACAGGCGTCGCAATCCTTCTGCTGCGTCTGCCGTGACAACGCCGCAAGCTACTTGAAGTTTTCCACCGGTGTCGTCGGCCGACACGCTGATGCTGGCGCCTTGATGTCGCCTCGATCGCACGAGGTAAGATTGCAGACGCGGCGACCTTCATCGCGCCACCGAGCGCAATACTGCGGCTGCCGCGAAGGCGTCGCTAATTTTCCTGCCGCGTTTGCCGTGACGACGCCGCGAACTCTGTCGATGCTGTTCACCGATGTAGCTGACTGCCACGCTGGCGCCGGTGCCTCCCGCGCTGACGGCGGCGACCTCGAGAAGGCCACCGAGCACGATACTGCGTGACGCGACAGGGCATCGAGACGCCTTTCGAGCTGACGACGGCCGTCTCAATCTCACCGCCGAACGACCACGAACCACTGTTGCGTCTGCTGCAGTGACAAGCTGGTAAGATTGCTGATGTGGGCCCTTGGTGCTGCTAGCCGCCACGCTGATAACGCCCGTCGCGCCTAAGATGTCACGCTCACCGCGAACACTGTCTTCCGCTACAATGGTGCCACGACCACGACTATCCAGGCTCCGTCTGCTACGGTATCGTTGCAGACTCTGTTGCTGACCAGGCTGATACTTCCCTCCAATGTGACGCCGGGCGCCGCTATCAGCTGACATCCCGTACACTATGGTATCCACTCTTCTCTTTCCAGTTCCCGTGAAGTACGACAGTATTTGTTACACTCTATTTTGACCAAGGACTCCTCCGTCGCCGAAGTGAGAACAGATAAATTCTAAAGATGCTACGTCCTAACGTGGTTTGGACACCCATAGTTGAACGAGGTAAGACGTCAATAACCGGACGAGGAGCCGCACTGCTGCGAGGGTGTCCTGACGATGTTCGCGAGCTATCTAATCGGAGAGGCGCCTCGCGAGACGACCCTGTGATTCCTGTACATCGCTCATTGTGTAGGTCAAAGACATCTTAAAGGTTTGCGCAGTTAAAAAAAAAAAATCTCTTTCAGAATGTTCAGATCTGAATTCGAGCCAGCGTCCTGCATCCTGAGCGTGCGTCTGTTTACCGGGTGGACACCAAAACCGATCGGTAATCTGGCCGCGGGGGTTCCAAGTACACGACGAATTCCTGGAGGCTTGTGGCGCCCCCTGTCCATTCGAGAGATTAACTTATTCGCCGAGCCTCTAATAAACAAATTGGGAAAAATAAACCCGCTTCGCCTTAGTGAACTTGAGATTCCAGCTCAAAGCGAAAGGGGCCAGGAACTCAGGAGGACTTCAGTAGTTATCATCTGGCTCGACTATACTGAATTAATATAGTGCTTGATTCGATCGTAGAACCTGATTTCATCAATTTCACAACTTTCGTGGTCTACAGAGGAAGGTTGCACCGCTGCAGTTTCCAGCATTACCTCGTACAGCTGCCGATAGCTGTAGGCCAATCGCCCCTGTTTTGCTTGCATCTGCAGCCCGATAAGACCTTCAATAATCGGAACATTGTACGAAGTAAAGCTCTTCCGATGGAAAATAATCTTCAACAGGTGGTGGCGCTGGCGACTGTAGTGACATGCAGCCGGATTAAGGTTCGCATAGCACTATATGCTATGCACAGTTCGGTTGTATGTTATGTTATGCTGTACGATGGCAGGACACTACATCTCTTCTGTTACGAGTAACTACGACAGTAACTGCTGACTCCAACAGACTGTCGTACGAGGTCAGTATGCACCCCCTGGGAGCCAAGTAAGTGACCTTCGGTGACCTCGCCTTCTTCTGCTTCGCCCGTCATCGTACCTCTTCGTCTGCGAGAGCCCTGCATTACGCCGTACAACGGTACGTATTAAGCCTCCGCCACACATAAAGCGCATTCCGCTTCGCTAACGCTACGCTATCAGCGCGCTGAATGCGCGTGCATTCCGCTCGCGTCCCGCGCGCGTTGCGCTTGCAATCAGCGCTCGTTAGTTCCCGCTAGCGCCCACTGGGCGCAACGCTAGCGTTTGTGCGGTGCACCGCCATTATTACGCTCCGCCTACGCTCTTAAAGCGCGCATGTGTGGCGGTGTTTTAATTCACCCCTTGACCTGCTACCACGACGTGTTCAGCAACCACCAGCGATGCGACACGGACGTCTCCACCTCTCAGTCTACTCTGTCGACCTTCATTGCACGAAGTAGAAATCCGTCGCATCGGGTTTTGGATTAGGTAATGGATTACCCTAAGAGTCAATGACTGACTTGAAGAAATCGACAGATACCTCCGTCCAGTGTAGTAGCAATCGACAGCGCTCGTACTTTTCATCTTCTAGGCTAGTTTTACCGAGCGATCGGTATCCTCAAATGCCCTCACTAAAAAGAGTTCAGAGTTCAGGAGTCTCGCTTGCAACCGCGCTCGCTTGACGCGAAATAGTCTGATCGAAAATACCAGTATTGTAACAAATAGCCCTTGGGCGCCTGAGTGATGACCTTTTTCTGTGTTTGATATGGACGTAAGACGTTGGACTTTAAATAGTCATATCAAAGCTAATATAATATTTAGATAATTTTTACGAAGGGTTGACAAAAGCAGTATCAATTACGTTACCCTGCTACAGTACAAATAGTTACACTACTTTTACAGTTAATTTCCACACTTTGTGTCTGAAATTGGGTTTATAACCTGATAAAATAACGTGTCTGTTAATAATAATAGTGTATCTAAGGTTTTTGTATCTTGTTCAAGTCAGCCTCGCCTACATCTTTTTTGGTTTTGATCTGCGATGTATAATAATGTCATTTCTCTAACTATTCGCTGACTAAAGCTAAACGTCATCACGAAAATCTCTTTAGGCGTTTCTGGCACCGAGATATTCGCGGATCGAAGGCTATTTCGACTGATACATCTGTCAAATCGGTTCAACAACTGATTCACTTATTCTTCTATGCTATGCCAATAGGGCTACCAAAGGCTTGCGCGCCAGCTGACTCGCCACCAGGAGATAATAAACAGGTCTCTATAAAGACCTCGGATATACAAACGGCACAAATAATATAAAAATTTTACCTTCCAATAAAATTCTTATTATTTTGCCTGGTATATCCGAGGTCTGAGTGATGCCTTCCTGGTAGGCTTAATATACCGTCGGCACTTCTCCTCAACAATGTGGGTGGCTGGTGGCGGGTCGGGGCGCGGGGGGGCCTTGTGTTGCAGGTGGGGAAAAACGGGACTACCAACATCGCGGCGGTGTGACGCCGGAGCGACTTACAACGAACGATGGCGCCATCTATCGGTCCGATGCGACGTCTACGACGTACTCTCTCTATAAAGACCTCGGATATACCAGGCAAAATAATAAGAATTTTATTGGAAGGTAAAATTTTTATATACTCTTGTCACACGGTGTCGGATCGGAATTACACGTCAACGATCTGTTTGAAAAAAAAAATTAAATGCGCGCGAGACCAAAAACTAGTCCCGTTGTAAAACCTGACCAGAAATATATTGTCAGGGGCGCTGTTGTTCTGATGTACGGGGTGCCAGTTCAGATTAGTATGAACAAAATAGTTCTAATGAAATTCCGCAACATGGCGGGTAGTCATCATATATTTCTGCTCAGACTTCATTTAGTAAAAACACAAACTATGTAAACATTGCATTTATTATATTATTCTATAAACATTTATTACCTTAGTCTAAAGGTATAAAATAGTTCTTATCGCTAGTAGGTATTTACAAACAGGCCTATACAAAACATTCATTTACATTCCATAATATTCAAGATGAGGTTTATAGACATTAAAATGCAAAATAAAAATCTGATATTTACCTACAGCTTTATTTTACTAATATTTACAAAGTAATCATGCAATTCATCGCGTCTATACACTACAAAATTCCATAGCAGTCTTCAAGTGACAATTAATAATAAAATCCAATCGCTAAGCAATCAGCAAAAGTTTTAAACTTGATACTTTGATTCAAAATTATGCGATTTAATCTAGTGTGCTTTATACATGATTGATTCGTTTATTTGCTGATTACGACCTCACAACAGCCGCGTCTGCACGCTTTGTTGAATATCAGTTAAAAGTTAAGCAAAGTTCAAAACATTGCATAATCCCTCCTACAGGGAATAAAACGTCGGTTCAATACGTTTTACTCTCTCTTTGAATAATGAGATTAATTATAATGGCGACTCCCTAATTGATCTTGAGGCAAAGTATGCCGAAACCAACTTGAAATTCTTAGAACAAATTAATTTATCCTCATAGAGAATAATTTAATTTGTATAAGCCTTCGGTAATTGTGTCATATACTTGAAAATTTCGACCCTTGCCACCGTGTCCGAATGGCCGAGTGGTTCAGGCATCCGTCGCGATAACGGAGGACGCTGGTTCGAATTCAGCTTTGAACACTTGGAGGCCTCGGTCACTTTTTCTTTGTATATGACATTTATTTCAACTTGAAATATTCTCAAATCGATTTAACTACTTTGGAATTGCATCAAATGCATAATATATTTTGGCCTCTCTCCTTATGTAATGTTGAATGCACTCACACACGATTCCCACAGTTTGACTCTTGTCCACTCACACTTGTCTTATCCTAGTAACAAACAGTATCACGTTTTAAAATGGCCGCTAGCTCTGAGTACGCCTCACCCTCGAATATCACGCTCGACTCTGAAACAAAATTCCTAATTCAAATGTCTCATTTGTAAACTAATATTAGTTTATTTAAAAAAATACAAACAGCTGAAGATTAACCCCCTTATTCAAAAACGTTCAGTAAAGTTATCAAGCCGATAAAGTTCGTTTGTCCCTTTCCGACGTATTGGTGTGATAGAAAGGGACAGACAAACTTTATCGGCTTGATAACTTTAGAGTACGTTTATGAATAAGGGGGCAAAACTACAAAAGTAACACTTATGGAGTTACAGAGTCGCATCTGTTTGAAAGGTCGTCGGTATATGCGACATGGTGTTTGCAGGCGACCATAAGCTACGGTAATTGCTTACTATCGCGCCATAACGGTATTCCACCAGACACAGTTCAGTTTACATTATTTAAATGTAACAGAAGTGTTTTGACGTTTAATTACGCGTAGAGTAACGATCACTTACTCTACGCTTCATTTGACTTTACAGCATTTTGATTGCGACGAAATTACTAAGCCGATCGATTACAGGAAATGAACTAAGAGGAACCTTAATTAAATAGAATAGAGTATTTAATTCCTTTCTACTACACAACAAAAGAGGACAAATAGATAAAGGAATGGACTGGATGGAATGAAATGGATGGCTGCCAGAGCTCAACGCGGGTGCGGTGTGCTGGTGACGGAAGGACCTCCGGAACTAATTTGTTCCGTCTATTGTCCTTTGAGTCGTCGGCAACCCAAACCCTCCTTAGAAACTTGTACACTCCTTTTTGCTGCGTTAAGTACACAGCAAAAAGGAGTGTACAAGTTTCTAATGGGTTGGCAACGCGCAAGTGACACTCCTTGACTTGTAGGCGTCCATAGATGACGGTGACCGCTTTCCACCAGGCGGACCGTATGCTTTTTTGCCACCGACGTAGTATAAAAAAACTCACTATGACCACCTATGGAAAAGTATAAGCTCTTACAGAAATCTTGGTAAAGAAAATTATGTTCAAATCCTTTTATTGAGAAAGGCTAAGATTTCGTTTGTCTCCCGTCTCCCCTTGTGGTGTATGTGTATCTATAGATATATATGTCATGTATCATCCATGTATTGAGTAGTCTGTAAGTTGAGTTTGAACAATAAACACATGTAATCGAGCTCCGTATTTTATTGATATTCCGCCAACCGTACATGGCGACCCTGCCAGTAAGTCAGTGATCAGACCAAATATGTGCGTCGCGAGTGATTCGAAACCGAGACTGGTTGCGGCCTTACTAGAACAGACAGTATTCCAGCCGATAATTTGCATCATCGCAGTCCAACCGTTAGCAGGAAAAGTTTTAGTGTCTAATAACACCAGTGCAACGAAAATTCCAAATGGGTTCTTCAACTTCCACTGAGAAAAAAGAAGAAGTGATAATCGCTCAAACTGCAGCAGGGGGCAGGAACAATGTCGACTTGCAACAATTGAAATTTCATGCCTCCACCACCAACATCATCCTAGCCATTATATTATTCATTGTTTTGCTGACGTTACTTTACGGAATATATAAAATATACCATAAGTGCCACAAGAAGTGGATTCAACGAGAAATCAACCATCACGTCATGTTCAGAAGATCGTTTAGAAGGGATAAGCAGCCAGCAGACGACGACGTCTAGTGCAGGAGGAAATGCAGGAGCAGTGTTAAACAACGGTGTCGTAATAGTGAGTGTTAAATTCACGTAAGGAAAAAAAAAACAGTGTGCTACATAGTGCAATGTGTCCTAGTTATAGTATGTAATGGGGGAAGAACTTTCTAGTGTCTTCGACAGTTTAAAAAAACATAAAGACAATACACAAAAATTAGCAAAAATTAAAAGAACTCCTAATGTGTTGCAAAATACCTTGTTAAAAGCTACTCAATTGTATACACCACACCCTGATGACAAATGGAGAAATAGCAATGCAGTTTAACCCTAATTTGCTTAATTCGGCAAAAAATAATTTCATTTCATTTCGTTCGTAGTTGAAAGCTGTCCCATATTTGATTTGAACACACAAGTTCAAGAGAACACTTTTGACAGAACTTAAGAATTTATTATCAACAAATGTGACAGTCGCGAAGTGTTCGACGCTAGCTGGCATGCTTCCATGTGATCACATCTGGGATAAATGTCACTGCAATTTTTAGGATCTAGTAAAAATACTATTTTATTGCAAGTAACCGTGTTTTTAAATGTACCTATACCGGCATTGCCAATTATGTTACGTAACAGCAGCTGCAGTCGCGGTGACGTCACTACGCTGGCGCACGTACCTCGTCCAGCATGGGCGCGGAGTGGTGCGCGGCGTTGATGATGTCCTGCAGACAGCGGCTGAACTCGTCGATGACGTCACGCACGGGGTCGGGGTCGACGACCGACAGCTCGGTGTTGCTGGGCTCGGCGGCGGCCGCGATCAGGCACTGCGTCACCGCCTCGATCACTTCCGTCGTCATGAAGCTGCAAATATTATCAAATTAGAAACTTGTAAGCGGTGCTCGACTATAGTAACCGCTACTCGTGTTGTTCATGCATTTGAAGATGGAGACTATTAGGTTCTCAGAAATATGTCAAGGGAATGACTAAAAATATGGTCAACGTATTCGTAAATATTGTCATATTTCACATTTTCGTTAGTAACATTCTTTTGAAAAAACTATCGAGGGTATCAGGCTTGGATTTAGACCCGGGCACTTCGTATGGCCCTTGGAATTAATTCTTGTAGCCACTTAAATTTCATTTCATTTATTTCGTTGTAATTTATCAGGGCACCCTTCTTCATTGTCAGCATCTAAGCCCAGATGGAAACATATGCATGCAAAAATATTAAAAAAAAATGTAGGTAAGTATTGAAGCCAGTTAATGATGAAATAGCGGGTGATAGAAATGTATGGAAGAGGAAGACATGCCGCGCCGACCCCGAGCGCCTGGGACAAGGGCAGGAGGAGGATGAGGAAGTATTGGAGTGTTACTTGATGTGCGGCAGCGCCTGCGGGCGGAACACGGCGTCGCGGCGCTCGCGGCGGCGCGCCAGCGACTCCTCCACGTTGCGGCAGCCCACGCACTTGCACATCGCCGTGCACGCGATCTTCGCCTGAGGACCCACATATTACAACATATGAGACGCGACTTCCCAAAAATTAAACTTTTATTTTGTTTTGTATTAGCTGCACATTCGACCTTTGTAACCGAACGGCAAAAGCAGGTAAAGGTATATGCTACAATGGATGATCCGAATCGCGTTTCAGTTATTAAACCTATTTTTAAATTAAAGGAAAAATGTGAAAATTCATACCTCTTACAGGACTCGAACCTGCGACAGACTGCTTTGCCGGAGCAGTCGCTATGACCGACTTAGCCACGGAGGCCTACTGGATGCGTGCAAATCTTTCCATGCCTTCCCTCAATAACTAAACGCCTTAGTGCGTTTTCACATTATCCGATCCGATATCGAATGTAGGACCAATATCCCATATATTTATGCCGCCATCTTTAATTTTTACCTTTGAAATCCTTACTAAATCCGATATCTGATCGAATAATGTGAAAAAGCTCTTAGGGTGGTGTATTTTTTCTATAATTTAAAAATATGTAGTATCGCTCGCAAACGTTTCTACATGATAATAAAATCGTTTTAAAAACGGTTAAGGCTGCTTTCAAAAAAAACGTCAAAAGAATGTAAAATTGATAGTTTTAGTCGGTGAAATACTACACTTTCCGTTATCCAATAGATTCATTTAATTCAAGTTCCAGTTAGAGCATCTTATTATCTTGATTTTTATAAGACTGGATTTTTGAAAACTAACTCACTAAATTAATTATGAATTTTTCTCTAATGCACGTTTAGAAAAACGCACGTATAGAGCTGAATCAGTCGATCTTATTTGTAAAATTTGGACAATTTTGAATATTAAAACGGGTAAATTTATAATTCGTATATCCTGTACCACAATCATTTCAGACTAGATTTTTATTTTAAGTTTTTGAAAAAGAGTAAACTAGCCTAAGGCGAATTCAATTTTTTTCAGAAATTACCTAAAATTAAGTGACAATTTCTTTGAAAATCTACATCACATCGAAGTAAGTTTTGTACTAAATTAATCTGCAACGTTTACTTAAATTGCTGTTATGCCTTAGTGATTATAAATTGCTATTATTGATTTTTGCCAATTTTTTTAAAACGAGCCTTCACCGGTACAATTATTACCACTTTTGGACATTTTCTCATATTTTGTTAGACCAAGTAGAAAAAGTCCTATAATGTGATATATATTTATAAACTACTCGCAAAGCCCTTTAATTTGATACCACACACGGTATGATCGAGCGCTCGGTTGCGATTTCACTATTTTTAACACGAAAGCCCTCTTAAAAAATTGGTTAAAATAATGAGTAGCGTACCTCGTAACACTCGCAGTAGTTCTTGAGGCAGCCGCTGCGCTTGCAGTTGCAGCCCTTGTTGTGGCGCCGCACGATCTCCGGCCCGCCGCTCTTCGCCTTGCCGATCTTTGGCCTGCAGATAAATGTTAGCTTAGTTCTTAACCTTCTTATAATTCTACCACCTGTTTAGGCTTTTCTAGAACTTTCTTTCATTTCTTTAATAATCCGAACCTCTCATACCTAGAATTAAATTTGTGCTTGCAAGTATGTATCATCAAAGCATAAAATCATTGTGTTATTCTCAACGACCGACGCAGTGACAGTGACAGCTGATGTCCACGAGGGTTCATTAAATAACTTTTCATCTTTCATTTTGGTAATTTACATTAAAGCCGTGACAGAACTGCCGTTGGTAGTGAGGACAGCTCGGAACATGATTGGACAAGACACCTGAAGGCGTTGGGGTTCCTGTAGAGACAGCCGCGGATGGCCTTCTGGCGCAGCTCCTCGTACTCCAGGTTGTTGTGGCAGTTGTTGCAGTTGCAGCGGTGGCAGAACTGCCGTTGGCAGTGAGGACAGCTGTGGATGTCCACAGCTTCCACCAGCCACCTTCAGGTGACTTGTTCAGCCATGTGGCTGAACAAGTCACCTGAAGGCGTTGGGGTTCCTGTCGAGACAGCCGCGGATGGCCTTCTGGCGCAGCTCCTCGTTCTCCAGGTTGTTGTGGCAGTTGTTGCAGTTGCAGCGGTGACAGAACTGCCGTTGGCAGTGAGGACAGCTGTGGACATGGCTGAACAAGTCACCTGAAGGCGTTGGGGTTCCTGTCGAGACAGCCGCGGATGGCCTTCTGGCGCAGCTCCTCGTTCTCCAGGTTGTTGTGGCAGTTGTTGCAGTTGCAGCGGTGACAGAACTGCCGTTGGCAGTGAGGACAGCTGTGGACATGGCTGAACAAGTCACCTGAAGGCGTTGGGGTTCCTGTCGAGACAGCCGCGGATGGCCTTCTGGCGCAGCTCCTCGTTCTCCAGGTTGTTGTGGCAGTTGTTGCAGTTGCAGCGGTGACAGAACTGCCGTTGGCAGTGAGGACAGCTGTGGACATGGCTGAACAAGTCACCTGAAGGCGTTGGGGTTCCTGTCGAGACAGCCGCGGATGGCCTTCTGGCGCAGCTCCTCGTTCTCCAGGTTGTTGTGGCAGTTGTTGCAGTTGCAGCGGTGGCAGAACTCGCCGTTGGCGAAGCAGTCGCAGTACAGCTTGAGGCACTGCGATTTGGTGCAGTTGCAGGCTTTGCGCGGCCGCATTCCCAGATCTGTTGACATTAGGTCTGTGAAGAAACAGATTATTTAGAAAAATGCCAATAGGTTGTATAGTAAATTATTGCTATTAGTAATTCGTGTATATTTCAAATTTTAATGTATAGTCAACCAATTGGAGCCGCTCTACAACCATGGCAAAATGACAAGCAATAAGAGATTTCTTACAATCTGATTTATAACGTCACTATGACGTAGTTCTATAGTGGCCTAGGGTTCCAACTGTACTGTACTGTACTTAATCGTGCTACACATGTAAAAATGTTTTCTACTGAGTGCGCCTCAGGTTTAGAGGCGTTGATGCTAGGATGCTCCATTTTTTACGGATTTAAAAATAGATTATCAATGTGAATTTGTGATGTATTTGAATTATTGTCTTCCTAAGTTAACCAATTTCAATAATCCATACTAATATTATAAATGGGAAAGTGAGTCTGTGTCTGTTTGTCCGCCTTTCACGGCAAAACGGAGCGACGAATTGTCGCGATTTTTTAAGTGGAGATAGTCGAAGGGATGGTGAGTGACATAGGCTACTTTTTGTATCTTTCTAACGCGAGCGAAGCCGCGGGCAAAAGCTAGTCTTTAATATATTACACAAATACCTATGTGGATTTCAAGAATTAAGATACCCACAGCCTGTGGATCACAGTTGTGAATATTACAGCAGGTTTAAATATGTTTGTTACCGCTCTCCGAGGGTACAGGCTGCGGCGTGGGCGGCGCCTGGTACGAGTTGAAGGTCTGGTTCAGGGTCTGCATGTCGAAGTTGTGGAAACCCTTCCCGTCATCCTAAAATAATTTATCAAAAATAAGAGATCAATTTAAATTTAATTGATTAAATGTTGAGGATGCATAATCTATTTATAAAAAATCTCGTCAAAGGATTTCCCGTTCACTCAAATAGATTCAAGCCACATATTTTGACTGAAGTTTGACATATTTTGAGTGGCGCTTGGCCTACATGAGATTTGATTACTTTTTGAGCGAGTAGAGAGTCAAGTACTCTTTTTTTTTTCAATATTTTATATGAAAATGTTTTGTACCCTGACAGTGAAATCATCAGGCAGTATCTCCTGCGGCTTCAGGTAGTTGGGGATGACGATGAGCGGCTCCAGGGACTCCGGGGTGGCTTCAGGGCTGTTGGACCGGGAATCTTCTTCGCTCTGTAAAATTGACAGTTGCTAACATAATATGAAACGAATTTTTATTTCCATTAATCATGAGCCTACAACACGGTCACGGTGTCGTATGTGATTTGTTATAATAAATAAACGAAGAAGCGCGTAAACGAAATCGAATTTTGTCGGGTAAACTAGCTAATATTTGTAATTTTTTTACGCGTTACGTCATTATTCATTAACGTAACCGCAATCGATTTCAAATTGTAAGTTTTCGATGACGGTTAAGCTAGGAACACACTATGCGGACGTCCGCGGTCGCGCGACCGATCAGCGCGCACGGTCTTCGGAACGCGGCTTCGGCCGACCAAAACATCCAGCGAGCCAGATTTCGATCGGACGTCCGGGCGCTCGAGGCCACGTCCACGACCGACGTTCGCACGGTCGAGCGGAAAATTTGTCGGGAACGACAAATCCCTCGTCGCCACCCGTGGCGAAATAAAAGAATAGTAACAAGGATGAAGCTGACCTGCTGCCGCTCGAACTCCACTTGTACTTCTGGTCTGGGCTGCTGCGCGTCGTCCCGCTGCGCCTGCCGCAGCAGGTCCCGCAGGCCCGCCTTGGAGTCCTCCGCGTCCTCGGCTCTGTCGGCCGCGGCGGCGGCGGCCGGGGCGGCCGGGGCGGGCGAGCGCGGCGCCAGCAGGCTCTGCAGGGGCCGCGCGCTCGTAGACTGCTAATCATATAACATTTATATTTTGACAATTCCGCTACTCGATACTCATAAATAAATAAATATTATAGGACATTCTTACACAGACGAATTCACATTCTATTCGTACGATAAACTTTATAGACGTGCGTATAATAGTATTTGATCCGACTAGCGTTTAAGTGAGGTCCACCCCGAGCCACCGCCGGCCCCCGGCCGGCGCCCCGCGCCCCCGCTATATGCCTTAAAGGCTTCCTATCGATGCTTTAAGAGCTATAAGGGAACGTACCCAAACTACGTGACCATCCATATTTGTGCCATTCTTTGCCCCCCTCCCACCCTCTGAGTGACCAAACGTAGTATATGCCAAGTAGGGTTTTAAAGATCTATGCACGACACTGTAAATGACGAATAACACTACGGGAGTAGAAAAAACGCATTTTCTTATTCATCTTACTATGCTCCGGAGCATAAAGCGAAGTTGTATATTACACTTGTTCGCTTAGTAATAAATTTCAAAATCCCCCAACCGACAAGGATAATTTTCTTACAACTCGTGTCAACCGACACGACCTAAATTGGATACACATTATTATGTAATAAAAATGGTGCAACTCACGGTGGCGGCTCTTGCGGGCGCCGAGCCGACGGGCGCGATGCGCACCAGCTTCTGCTGCGCCCGCGCCGGCGCCGCGCTCACTGCAACACGACACGTCATCAACAAGGGCAAGACCTCACTACACTACACGCTCATATTGGGCGTGCAGCGTGCACATCAAACAATTCAAACTCATACTGTCATGAGTCGATACTGCATAATTTGTACGCGCTCTCGAACGCTCCGCTACGAGCGTCCACTCAGGCCGTACACTTAGGTTCAGTAATTATTAATTTCGGTCTTTATTAATCTGCATCTTTTGCATGTATCATTTTGCTAAAATAATCTCTTCTGTTACCTAAATTAAAACACTATAAAACACAAAGAAATCAATTTAAGATAAACAAAATTCATGTGTCGCTTTTATAATACTGCGTAATGTGGAACAGTTTGTTCAAAAATTGCGTTGATAATTTTATAAAAAGAATGATTATAGTTCGTAAATTCAATGTTTAAATTTCTCAATGTTATATGTTGCAAACAGACTTCTCAATGTTTGTATTTATGTTAGCGTTTGTTTTAAATAAAAGTAAAAACTTACGTTTATTGACATTGATAGATGAAGTGGACCCGGAAATGACAAGAGGTGGAGGCTGATTGCTCTGCACCTTCTCGGCGGCCATTTGAAGCACATTGCCTACGCAACATATTTTGTATGAATGACTATAATAGCTTCACAACTTCATAATTTTTTTTTGTAAAAAAAAAAAAAAACTTCTATCCAGTGTGTAGCGGCTTCAAAATTGTATAGGAGCGTGGTCATTGCAATCTACTATTACTACCATGACAGTAGTATTCTCCATAGTAGCCATAGTGCAGCGGAGCCTGACGGGGTCGCAGTGAGTTACCTTTAGCGTCGGTGAGCATGACAGCCTTGGGCGGCGCGGGCTTGAGGCGCGCGGCCGCGCTCGCCGCCGAGCCGGCGCCGCTCGTCACCAGCCGGATGTACTGGATCTGAAACAGAAACTGATTGTAAGCACCCAGACCTTTATTGTCTAATTTCTTAATGTTCATTAAATAGTACGGTGGATAAATTAAAATGCTCCTAACTCTGACCCTAGTGAAATGAAGTCTATCCCGCGGAGCTAAGGTGTAAAAGAGCAAAAGAAGGCGCCACACTTGTACTCCATTTTAATAAGGCCACCGAATATGATCGATAATAAAATTCAGCAGAAAAAAATCCTCACTGAAAAATCTTTGACATTCATACAAATATTTTTTAGACTAATAATAGTGATTTGTTTTACGAGGAGGCAAAGTTGTTAAACAAACTTTGCCTCCGAGCGAAACACAAAATTTTTCACCACACCAATACGAACAAAATACTGACTATAAAACATGAAACTAAATCAAATCCCATCAATTTATCCAATATTTATGATTCAAAATCATCAATTATAGGAAATTTCTGCCAGTCAGCTTAAGACATCAGTGGGCGTAGCACAATAGTTCGATAATCTTTATCGTATCGGTGCGTCCCTATCCCACTTACAAATAGTGCGAAAAGGATGGCCTGACGTTTTATCGTTTATCACGCGACCAAGCATGGTCATGCCTACCAGGTTAAAATTTGTAAGCTTAATTTACTGTAGTAATATAAGTGTCTTATCTATATTTTGAATAGTTCTCAGTGAGAGCGTCTTAGGAGGTAGGTGCACATCTCTTGAACTGTGTATATCGTATCTAATGTAATTTTGTTTGTGCTTACTTCTGTTGTGTCTCCAATAAAGAAAATAATTGTATGAAATTACTTTGCACTCTTGTGGATAAAATGCAATTTTGCTATCTGTTTTCGAATAGCAAAGTAAGCCTTCTAACAGTTGGTTTGGTGAAAAACAAATTAAATCATAATTTAATATTAGCTAAAACGACATTATTTACACTTACGCCTTTGCCTGGAACGTTAATTTGATGTAGCTGCGTTCTCTGGCCTTGTATAGTAATATTACCATCCTTATTGACCTAAAAACAACATTTTGCATTAAAATTCATGTCCTTCTACAAGGAATACAAGTCTACTTGAGATAAAACTTAATATATTTAGTTCACCTGAGGAGTTTTAGGTGGAGCGGTAGTTTTGAGAATCACATTTTGTGAGGGAGCTGCAGTGATGACAACTTTCTTTGTACCCCCTGAAAACAAAGTAAATGTTATAAGGCATTGTTACCTTCGATAAACAGGAACTTATTTGAATAACAAGTGTAAGGTACGGCGGGACAAGTATCGACTGGGGGGCAATTGTAACTGATCCAATTTTTTTTTTTTTCATTATTACACTGTCAAGTTGAGTTCGACGTGTGTCCACTGAACACGCGTGCCATAATTATATTTAACCAGTGGACACTAATGAAAATGCAAACATTGTAAAACATAAAACAATGGACCAGTTTCATTTGACTCCCAGTCGAAATGGCCCCGATGTACCTTAGACCTTAACTCATCATGATATATAAATTAACGAATGTTACCTGTTTGTGACGTCGGAACAAGTTTGGCGGTGGTGGGTGATTTGATTTCGACGATGTGTTGCTTTTTCGTTATCCGCACCGTCTGTTTCGTAGGCGACGCCACGAGAACCTATAAAAATGCAGGCGTGACATAAAAATCATTATTTCAGGGTTTTAGTAACTACATCACATTCGTCCAATCCAATGAGCATTTTTTTTACGTGCGTGGGTGCCTATTGTACGTTTTTATAATCCACAAACGGAGTGGCAGCTGACGTTTATTTCATTACACATCGCAAATACCACTTAGAGAATTTTCGCCCAGGATTATAGTTAATCTCATTTTACTATGGGAAATATTCCCACACAAGAACATTTTTCGTAGAAGTAGGAGAATGTTTCCGAGATAGGCATAACTATACTCGGGAATCGGCATGCTATTGGGTATGTGGTTCGGGGGTAAATAAATGATAATCCCAACTTTCAAGGGTAAAATGTCCATCTAATCTATAGATTTGAGCAGCCTACCTTGTTGGGCATGGAGATGGGCACGGTTTTCTGCGTCATGGTGACGAAGCGGGCCTGCGGCGCCGACGACACTAGTTTCGTGATCACCGCCGGCTGGTTCGACGGGTCGCTACCCTGCCCTGAAATATAACAAACAGTTTATAAAAATACTCTACTCATGTTGTCACTTTAGTGGTGCAAGTGCTACAATTCTTTGTACGAATTCACAAATCTTGCTATCAATTACACATCTGACGATACCAAATTTATAAAAACCTATTTTATGACACTAACTCTTCCCCATAGGTAATAGGTATCCTGGTATGAGGCTATTTGGACTTTTTAGAAGCGTGATGTCCGTAATAAATGGAAATGATTTTTCAGGCTGAAGTCCTGTGCTATGCTACCATAATATTGTAAAATAAATAGCCACTTATGAATTTTGATAATTTTCTGTATACTTATACCTCAAGCAGTTAAATACAATCAAAAGCTAACAAAAACAGGACCAATGGAGTCATCACGTCACGATTGGGAGGTCTCACAATGTGATTAAATTACCAATCTGATACTGGGTACAAACCTTGTATGATGAATTTTGTTAGCACTGGCTTTGCTCCAGATATATTTTTTGTAGTTATTAGTTGTGCCTGCAAAAAAAAAAAGTTACATCGCTAAACATCTTCTGAATTTATATAAAAATGTGTTTTGCAAGTTATAGAGGACCTTTAGATGATACGGCATAAGTGATAAGCCCCTGACACTAGCTTTTTCAGTATTTTTTTTGCAATTCCAGCAGTGGTGAGGCTTATATTATGATAAAAGTTATATACTTATAAAAGAATTTATGTGATTTTATGAAACATTACCTGATCATTTGGGTTGGCTCTTATATACTGTATGTTGGAAACTCCACTTGGGGCTGCCACCAGTTTGAGCTTCTGGTTGGTGCCAGGAACCATGACCAGCTGCTTGCCTATTTGAGCTGAAAATTGACATTGAAAGTTAAATATAACCCTGCAAAATATTTTTAATTGAGCAACTAACACTTTACTTTGCAGAACGAGGACAGAACAGAATTAAAAAAAAATAATAATCTATGGAATTACACGCAAAATAGGCGCAAGACGTCGAGTTGCGGATTACAATACAATACAATTTATGGAATTAAAAACAATAAAAGTTGTGTTTTTTTTTGTTTTTTAAACTTATAATACTAGGTAACAAAAATTATTAACTAACCCAACACAGTCTTTCCTTGCGTAGCCCCAGTGACGCTGGCGATGGAGACTTTCTTGACAAGCTGCGGGGGCCTCGCTGAGGCCAGGGTCAGCGGCTTGAGTCCGAGCGGCTTTGGCACCGGCTTGGGCGCGATGGCCACCTGCCGAGGCATTGCGTGCACCACTACGGATTCCTTCTTGGCTGCGATGCGTTGCGGTATGGCCGCCTAAAACCAATACATTCGTAATAAATATTTCTGACCTATTTTCGTTTATAAATACATTACATTGATTTTTACTACTGTACAGATAAGACGCAACTCATTTTAATGACCAATAAAACCAGTTCAGCCTGAACAAGCTATGTTGTTGAAGCCAATTTTAAAAATATATAGAACTCGAATTTCCTTTTCCTTAATGTTCCTGAATTATTATATTCTAAAAAATTAGTTAGCGAAACATTGTATTCATTTAGCAATCAGTGCTATCATAATAAAATATATAAATAAAAGAAAAATTATGATCTCCCACTTTTAATTCTACACATATTTTCCACATTTATTTAAGACATAGTGCCATTGATTTCTGTTTATCCCAGGGCTGTCCCATTTCAAAATTACAAATACTGACAGTCTTGTGCTAGGATTAGGCACTGGTCCCACAGCAAGCTAGTTAGCTACAAACTATTGGCTATAAAATCGAACTAAAGATAAGCACCATGCAAATAAAAGAGACACGGCGATTTTGAAGGCTCACCGCTGGGCGAGTAACTATAAACATTGCCATGTGTCTTTTATTTACTCGGGAGTGATTATCTTTTATCTGTTTATATGGCTGATAGCTCATCTCAGCTTACTAGCTCGCGGTGGCACCAGTGCCATAGAACCCAAAAGAAAAGGAAGACTAGCTAACTTCATTCCTACTTACTGACAGATTCTGTTTGCGTGGGTGCTGTGATTCGCCATTCTCTATTACCTTGACTGAAATTATTTTTGGCTGCTGCACTTGCTGAGGTTTTATTTCAACGGGTGCAGTGGAAGTGAATACTTGCTGATCAAATGGCATGTCTAGCAATGTATCTGCTTGTGACATGGGCTGTTCCTGCAAACATGGACTAATTTATACTACTGTTTCAATTACACACATTGACGACCGGTTTGGCGCAGTCGGTAATGACCCTGCCTGCTGCGTCGCGGTCCCGGGTTCTAATCCCGGTAAGGGCATTTATTTGTGTGATGAGCACAGATATTTGTTCCTGAGTCATGGATGTTTTCTATGTATATAAGTATTTAATATATTATATATATCGTTGTCTGAGTACCCACAACACAAGCCTTCTTGAGCTTACTGTGGGCCTCAGTCAATCTGTGTAAGATTGTCTTATATATAATATTAATTTATTTTAAATATTTATATATTTACACATTACTAAAATTATAAGAACTTGTTACTTTATGTCTGTGTGTCAATTTGGTCCGTCTTTGTTAAGTCATCATGAGAGCTTGTAATATACTGCACGCACATTTAAATATTTTGATTATAATAAGGATTTAAACCCAATAAAGCAATAATATTGGTGATCACACAATACAAAGCATCTTGACCTTGAAGACTATATTGGCCTTGACAGACATCATACATATTATATGAATACAATTAGTGACCAATAACATGACATTATAGATACATACACTGGAGACTACAGTTGTGTTGGCACCAGTGTGATCATCATGATGCTGAAAATCTTGAAGATTAAACTGGTCATCGGAATAGCCTGAAATGTAATAAAATATTACATTTACACCCGATGTGTAACATTTGGATAAAGATTATAAGACTATATGTATTGGATAAATAATTAGACATGATTTCACTCATTTTTAATCATACCAAATGAAAGGAGTTTTTTTTTTAATTATGATGTTTCATTTCTTTCACTGTAAAATCAAGTATAAATACAGTAGGAAATTGAAAAACAATTGTAGCATGCTTAAAAAATCCGTACAGCTGTAGAAATTACCAATAATTTGTTCATTCTCCGCATCCATCAGCATTGGTTGTTCCTCAATGGATTCAAACTCCATTGGCATGTTGGCTTCATGCGAGTGTGCATCAAGTGAAATGTCTGCTTGGCTGACCACAACATCTCCAGGGGGCTCAAAGTCCACCTTTAAATTATAACAATTCACTTCATTAATATACATATTACTTGTTCAGAAAGATACAAAGGAAACATTGTTAGTTTGAAATGTAGATGTCAAAATAGATATATTTCTGGTTTAATGTTGCCTAAAAGGGTTATATTTAGTCATGCAATTCACATATATTACAGCAAACACTGATAAAATAGGTCTACGCCGGCGGCACCTCAACAATAATACGGAAAAGTGATAAACACAACCAAAACAACTTCAATACTCACTCCCATAGCGCTGTCCAAATTCAGTGAGTCATCCAAATTGTGATCCATTTTGAAGTAAATATATTTCTCACTTCACACTGAGATTTTAACAACACTTTTCGGGTCAACACCATGCATAATACATCAAAAATCCTCTTACAATTTTGAGTTCAAACGAGGCCGCCATTTTAAATTGTCAAATTTCTGAAGTCCCTCGCAAAGTCGCCACGGTTGAAAACAAATTGTCACAAACTTAAACAATTATTTACGGCACTAAAATGGAAAATAATGTATTGCTTTCAGTCACGCACTTGAATGCTATTATAAACTTGTAATTGTCAAAGATTTTCCACGTCTAATCAATACATGAAAGAAAATATCAACATAAAACTGCACAAATCCCGATGGCGCTTCTTTCAATTTTATACGGATGTCAAACTTATGTGTAGCCAACATAAGAAAAGCAACAATGGACGCGTTGGATGCGTTCGAGACTATATAAATTAAGTAATATTTTAATTATAGAATTAGAAATTGTATATACATTAGGTAAGTCTTTTCTTAACGCTGTTATTGTAATGTACGCACTTAATTTATAATAAAAACAAATATTTACTATTCATTTTTTCTATAAATCAGTGGCCCTAAATTCAGGTCTACCAACAAAACCGTAGCAAACTCATGCGTTCATAAACAATTTTTAGGGATGCGCAAGGCATCGACTACAATTACGGTTTTCAATTGGAAAATTAGTAGCCATCGATTATAGTTAAGATACAAAATCGAATCGATTTGGACACTATTCGTTCATCTCATTTTGTCAGTGACAGACATATTTGACGGAAATAAAAAGGGAAAAGTCAAAACGAAACGCACTGCAATGCAATATTTTATTTTTATTGAAGTAGAAGAACCATAGAATGTCTGCATCTTGAAAGATATTGACCCACTCATTTAATTATAAAAGAACGGTGTTACTGTAGATTGTGGAATAATTACGCTTTTCCAACATGCCGCTGAACTTACAATCAGTCCGGCAGTATTTGAATGAACTGAGGAATTCTGGTGGTTTACACAAAGATCAAGCTGAAAAGTAAGTTCAGACTTAATTAATTAACTTTTCTCTATAGCTGGAAACTAGATTATTACATCCTATGCTTTTCTTTCAGGTACCGCAATGTTCTCATGGAAATACTAAAAAATCCTGAGGGAGATTTAGCAGACTCACTCAAAGCGTTTGTAGAAGCAAGTAAGTGTACATCCAACCAATCTTGAGCGTAGCGAGGGTTATATAGGTTATAACTTCTAGTTTGCTAAAAGGAAGCTAGAGAGCTGAAGACTTGGCTGTGCCTAAAGAATGCCCTGTAATTTCATGTTAACCTGTTGAATGCTGCACTCTTAATTATGCGTACTAGAAATTGTGTTATGTGCTGTTTTCAAAGGTTTAAATGAAGAGTATTACTGGTTTATTCTTTATATGTAGCTCATTTTTTTTTATCATCAATAGATTGATGGTCAGTCTTTTTATATTGTCTTGGGTTAGCACAACTCATGAAATAAATTTATGGGACATTATAATAAGTATATGTGAACTTATTTACTAATTACTGCAAGCCTATCTCCACAGACATTTTGTCTGGTTACCTTTGACATACCATCTATTTTTCTGAAATCATTTATTATCTGGGTTCGAGGATATATATATCAATGGATATATATCACAATATATATCGGATATATATCCAGCTGGGTTCAATGTTATATTATATCAATGGATATAAAATATCAGATACATATCATTTTTTTATAAGTATTGCAATACAAAAAGGGTTTCAAAAAATGCAACATTGTTAAAAATATAGTCTTTTTTGTGTTTGTTACTATTTTTCTACTAAATATTATGTTTTTTAGTAGATTTTTCCTTATCTAAAGTAGTATTTATAAATAATGCTACAAAATGATATATCCCTTCCATACAAAATGGATATATGTATATCAAAGTTGATATATATTCAATATATATCATAAATATCTGATATTTTTGATATTTTCGAACCCTGTTTATTATTCTTATTATATGTATCACTTATAATGAATTTACAATACATCCCCATGTTTAGAGCCCTTCACATTTTAAGAAAAATTTATCTTAAAGTACTTCTTTTTTCCAGTTGTGAATGAGAATGTGAGCCTAGTGATCTCCCGGCAACTGCTCACAGATGTCAGCACACATTTAGCATTGTTGCCAGATCCGGTATCACAGGATGTCTCACACTATGCCTTAGATGTCATACAACCAAGAGTCATCTCATTTGAAGAACAGGTTAAAATGCTTTAATAGATAATTTGCATTGTTTTTAAATGGTAAAATATTTCATTGATTTCGGATGACCACTTCAATAATCAGAAATTTATTGCAATTTACACAGTTGGTAACAAATGTGAACATTTCCTTAATTCATCTTCTTGCTTTGTACAATGACAATTATGTATAGGTTTGGAAGGATCTTACAATTTTCAGTGAGATAGGTATTTGTTTCTATGAACCACACCTGTATCTGTTATGAACTAGCTTTTGCCTGCGGGTTCGCGTTAGAAAGAGGCAAAAAGTAGCCTATGTCATTCTCCATCCCTTCATCTATCTCTACTTAAAAGATCACACACACTTACAACTTTCCATTTATAATATTAGTATGTATGACAAGTGATCTCCACTAACAGTTGTACAATTGGTCTGCAGGTAGCAAGCATCAGACAACACTTGGCGGATATTTACGAACGCAACCAAAACTGGAAGGAAGCTGCAAATGTATTAGTCGGAATTCCTTTAGAAACTGGACAAAAGTATGGTTAATTTTTAATAGATTATGGAATATTAGGTACTTTATGCATTTTTTAACCCTTTACACCCGAGCTGATACGATCGTGAGGTTGTTAGCGGGTTGTTAACATATAATTGTCAATTTTAACATATGCCATTAAAATTCAATATTTATTTAGCAAACCTCGATTTCTTTGGTTGGAAAGGGTTTTATGTAAAACCATGTTATGAGCAAACAAAGCTCAGGGCACCTGATAGTAAAAGCCTGCAACTATCTTCCCAATGCTTTAGAAATCTTTACACTCCTTTTTGAGGAACCCAAACATGAACCCCTCTAGAAAACCTTAATTCAACCCTACATACATACAATCACGCCTGTATCCCATAAAGGGGTAGGCAGAACACATGAAACTACTAAATCTTCAGTACCACTCTTGGCAAATAAGGGGTTGAAAGAAAACGAAACTGACATTGCAGTGACAGGTTGCCAGCCTCTTGCCTACGCCACCCTAATTCAACCCTATATTTTATTAATTCTAATGATATACTTACTTAACACTTACACATCCCAATAATCATAAAAAAAAGTTCATGTGTTTACTTTTATTTCAGGCAGTACTCTGTTGATTACAAACTAGAGACATACCTAAAAATCGCGCGCCTTTACCTGGAGGTCGATGACCCCGTGCAGGCGGAGGCCTACGTCAACAGGGCTTCGCTGTTACAGGCCGAGACCACTAATGAACAGCTGCAGATTTATTACAAAGTGTGCTACGCCCGAGTTTTAGATTATAGGAGGTTAGTAAATCCCTCTAACTACATACTTCTTCTTCCTCATACCCTTATCCCACGTTACGTGGGGTCGGTACATGTCTTCCTCTTCCATTCTCCCCTATCTTTCGTCATCTTTCTTTCTCATATCCTCTTTCACAGACTTACAAAGCGTAATGGATGAGAGCTATTACATCCACTGACACAGCTATCAATCGCGATTTCTAGGCCCTTTCAGCCTACAGTAGAACCCATGTTTTATATAATCTTGTCCAATAAATTAATAATTAAATTGTGTGATGATTTTCACAGAAAGTTCATAGAAGCAGCTCAGAGATACAATGAGCTCTCGTACCGCAACATCATTCACGAAGACGAGCGCATGACGTGCCTACGCAACGCTCTCATCTGCACAGTGCTGGCCTCCGCAGGTATAGTAATAGTTCACACAATTCTATTGCTGTACACCATGTAATTATTTTACATATCCAACAAAACAAGGGTGCGGTGTGCTGGCGATGGAAGGACCTACGGAACTAATTTGTTCCGTCTATTGTCCTTTGAGTCGTCGGCAACCCTCCTTGGAACTTGTTGTGGAAGTTTCTAATGGCAACGCGCATGTGACACTCCTTGAGTTGCAGGCGTCCATAACTCCATAGTTTACGGTGACAGCTTCCCATCAGGCGGACCGTATGCTTGGTTGCCACCGACGTAGTATAAAAAAAAAAACAAATATTCGCAACACAATAAAAAGAAAATCACCTACTGTCGCAAAGAGACCACGGTACAGATGTAGTGCATGTTTTTCCATCGTATTGTCACGCAAATGCACGAAAATGTACTGACGTTGACTGGAGTAGCGTCGTTTTCAAGTTTAAGTAGCTATCGAAAGATACCTATTTTTGTATTATCTGTCCTCAGGTCAGCAAAGATCCAGAATGTTGGCCACTCTGTTCAAAGACGAGCGGTGCCAGCAACTACCCGCGTATTCAATCCTGGAGAAGATGTACCTGGATCGCATCATTCGCCGTTCTGAGCTACACGAGTTTGAGGCTCTCATGCAGACGCATCAGAAGGTATACATTTAGAACTTGATAGTATAGTTTAAAACGCTATGCTCTTTGGAGACTATTGCTGCCATCAAATACCCGTATATTCCATCCTAGAGATAATTTTTACATAGACCGTATCATCTGGCTGTTCGACCTGCAGGAATTCGAATCTTACACACAGACGCGTCAGATGGTATCCATTTAGAACTTTAGGTTTCAGATTACTATGCTCTTTGGAGACTAGCTCTATTGCCAGCAACTAACTGGATTCTTCTCTGACGTCGAGTACACACACGTATACTAAAGCCGATAGTCCACTATCATATAGTTTATCATAGAAATATGATCATAGGCAACATGCCATCCTTTTTCTTCACTTATTTCTATGATAAACACATGATAGTGGACTATCGGCCTACGATAGAATCCACACAAGCGTCTCCCGATAGTTTGCGTCTAGTGAACTAACTAGTCCATCTTCCACATGCTAGCCGCAAACTCCCATAAAATTTCCGAGTTTCTCTGAATTGTAAGGCGATATTTAAATTCTTGTTCGTATTTCGCAGGCGACAACACCAGACGGCTCGTCCATCCTGGACCGCGCCGTGTTCGAGCACAACCTGCTGTCGGCGAGCAAGCTGTACAACAACATCACGTTCGAGGAGCTCGGCGCGCTGCTCGAGACGCCGCCCGCGCGCGCCGAGCGCATCGCCGCGCACATGATCTCCGAGCAGCGCATGCACGGACACATCGACCAGATCAGCGCCAGGGTGCACTTTGAGAGTGAGTATACTGCTCTAGCCTCTCCTGTACAACATCGCCGCGCACATGATCTCCGAGCAGCGCATGCACGGACACATCGACCAGATCAGCGCCAGGGTGCACTTTGAGAGTGAGTATACTGCTCTAGCCTCTCCTGTACAACATCGCCGCGCACATGATCTCCGAGCAGCGCATGCACGGACACATCGACCAGATCAGCGCCAGGGTGCACTTTGAGAGTGAGTATACTGCTCTAGCCTCTCCTGTACAACATCGCCGCGCACATGATCTCCGAGCAGCGCATGCACGGACACATCGACCAGATCAGCGCCAGGGTGCACTTTGAGAGTGAGTATACTGCTCTAGCCTCTCCTGTACAACATCGCCGCGCACATGATCTCCGAGCAGCGCATGCACGGCCACATCGACCAGATCAGCGCCAGGGTGCACTTTGAGAGTGAGTATACTGCTCTAGCCTCTCCTGTACAACATCGCCGCGCACATGATCTCCGAGCAGCGCATGCACGGCCACATCGACCAGATCAGCGCCAGGGTGCACTTTGAGAGTGAGTATACTGCTCTAGCCTCTCCTGTACAACATCGCCGCGCACATGATCTCCGAGCAGCGCATGCACGGACACATCGACCAGATCAGCGCCAGGGTGCACTTTGAGAGTGAGTATACTGCTCTAGCCTCTCCTGTACAACATCGCCGCGCACATGATCTCCGAGCAGCGCATGCACGGACACATCGACCAGATCAGCGCCAGGGTGCACTTTGAGAGTGAGTATACTGCTCTAGCCTCTCCTGTACAACATCGCCGCGCACATGATCTCCGAGCAGCGCATGCACGGACACATCGACCAGATCAGCGCCAGGGTGCACTTTGAGAGTGAGTATACTGCTCTAGCCTCTCCTGTACAACATCGCCGCGCACATGATCTCCGAGCAGCGCATGCACGGACACATCGACCAGATCAGCGCCAGGGTGCACTTTGAGAGTGAGTATACTGCTCTAGCCTCTCCTGTACAACATCGCCGCGCACATGATCTCCGAGCAGCGCATGCACGGACACATCGACCAGATCAGCGCCAGGGTGCACTTTGAGAGTGAGTATACTGCTCTAGCCTCTCCTGTACAACATCGCCGCGCACATGATCTCCGAGCAGCGCATGCACGGACACATCGACCAGATCAGCGCCAGGGTGCACTTTGAGAGTGAGTATACTGCTCTAGCCTCTCCTGTACAACATCGCCGCGCACATGATCTCCGAGCAGCGCATGCACGGCCACATCGACCAGATCAGCGCCAGGGTGCACTTTGAGAGTGAGTATACTGCTCTAGCCTCTCCTGTACAACATCGCCGCGCACATGATCTCCGAGCAGCGCATGCACGGACACATCGACCAGATCAGCGCCAGGGTGCACTTTGAGAGTGAGTATACTGCTCTAGCCTCTCCTGTACAACATCGCCGCGCACATGATCTCCGAGCAGCGCATGCACGGACACATCGACCAGATCAGCGCCAGGGTGCACTTTGAGAGTGAGTATACTGCTCTAGCCTCTCCTGTACAACATCGCCGCGCACATGATCTCCGAGCAGCGCATGCACGGACACATCGACCAGATCAGCGCCAGGGTGCACTTTGAGAGTGAGTATACTGCTCTAGCCTCTCCTGTACAACATCGCCGCGCACATGATCTCCGAGCAGCGCATGCACGGACACATCGACCAGATCAGCGCCAGGGTGCACTTTGAGAGTGAGTATACTGCTCTAGCCTCTCCTGTACAACATCGCCGCGCACATGATCTCCGAGCAGCGCATGCACGGACACATCGACCAGATCAGCGCCAGGGTGCACTTTGAGAGTGAGTATACTGCTCTAGCCTCTCCTGTACAACATCGCCGCGCACATGATCTCCGAGCAGCGCATGCACGGACACATCGACCAGATCAGCGCCAGGGTGCACTTTGAGAGTGAGTATACTGCTCTAGCCTCTCCTGTACAACATCGCCGCGCACATGATCTCCGAGCAGCGCATGCACGGACACATCGACCAGATCAGCGCCAGGGTGCACTTTGAGAGTGAGTATACTGCTCTAGCCTCTCCTGTACAACATCGCCGCGCACATGATCTCCGAGCAGCGCATGCACGGACACATCGACCAGATCAGCGCCAGGGTGCACTTTGAGAGTGAGTATACTGCTCTAGCCTCTCCTGTACAACATCGCCGCGCACATGATCTCCGAGCAGCGCATGCACGGACACATCGACCAGATCAGCGCCAGGGTGCACTTTGAGAGTGAGTATACTGCTCTAGCCTCTCCTGTACAACATCGCCGCGCACATGATCTCCGAGCAGCGCATGCACGGACACATCGACCAGATCAGCGCCAGGGTGCTTTGAGAGTGAGTATACTGCTCTAGCCTCTCCTGTACAACATCGCCGCGCACATGATCTCCGAGCAGCGCATGCACGGACACATCGACCAGATCAGCGCCAGGGTGCACTTTGAGAGTGAGTATACTGCTCTAGCCTCTCCTGTACAACATCGCCGCGCACATGATCTCCGAGCAGCGCATGCACGGACACATCGACCAGATCAGCGCCAGGGTGCACTTTGAGAGTGAGTATACTGCTCTAGCCTCTCCTGTACAACATCGCCGCGCACATGATCTCCGAGCAGCGCATGCACGGACACATCGACCAGATCAGCGCCAGGGTGCACTTTGAGAGTGAGTATACTGCTCTAGCCTCTCCTGTACAACATCGCCGCGCACATGATCTCCGAGCAGCGCATGCACGGACACATCGACCAGATCAGCGCCAGGGTGCACTTTGAGAGTGAGTATACTGCTCTAGCCTCTCCTGTACAACATCGCCGCGCACATGATCTCCGAGCAGCGCATGCACGGACACATCGACCAGATCAGCGCCAGGGTGCACTTTGAGAGTGAGTATACTGCTCTAGCCTCTCCTGTACAACATCGCCGCGCACATGATCTCCGAGCAGCGCATGCACGGACACATCGACCAGATCAGCGCCAGGGTGCACTTTGAGAGTGAGTATACTGCTCTAGCCTCTCCTGTACAACATCGCCGCGCACATGATCTCCGAGCAGCGCATGCACGGACACATCGACCAGATCAGCGCCAGGGTGCACTTTGAGAGTGAGTATACTGCTCTAGCCTCTCCTGTACAACATCGCCGCGCACATGATCTCCGAGCAGCGCATGCACGGACACATCGACCAGATCAGCGCCAGGGTGCACTTTGAGAGTGAGTATACTGCTCTAGCCTCTCCTGTACAACATCGCCGCGCACATGATCTCCGAGCAGCGCATGCACGGACACATCGACCAGATCAGCGCCAGGGTGCACTTTGAGAGTGAGTATACTGCTCTAGCCTCTCCTGTACAACATCGCCGCGCACATGATCTCCGAGCAGCGCATGCACGGACACATCGACCAGATCAGCGCCAGGGTGCACTTTGAGAGTGAGTATACTGCTCTAGCCTCTCCTGTACAACATCGCCGCGCACATGATCTCCGAGCAGCGCATGCACGGACACATCGACCAGATCAGCGCCAGGGTGCACTTTGAGAGTGAGTATACTGCTCTAGCCTCTCCTGTACAACATCGCCGCGCACATGATCTCCGAGCAGCGCATGCACGGACACATCGACCAGATCAGCGCCAGGGTGCACTTTGAGAGTGAGTATACTGCTCTAGCCTCTCCTGTACAACATCGCCGCGCACATGATCTCCGAGCAGCGCATGCACGGACACATCGACCAGATCAGCGCCAGGGTGCACTTTGAGAGTGAGTATACTGCTCTAGCCTCTCCTGTACAACATCGCCGCGCACATGATCTCCGAGCAGCGCATGCACGGACACATCGACCAGATCAGCGCCAGGGTGCACTTTGAGAGTGAGTATACTGCTCTAGCCTCTCCTGTACAACATCGCCGCGCACATGATCTCCGAGCAGCGCATGCACGGACACATCGACCAGATCAGCGCCAGGGTGCACTTTGAGAGTGAGTATACTGCTCTAGCCTCTCCTGTACAACATCGCCGCGCACATGATCTCCGAGCAGCGCATGCACGGACACATCGACCAGATCAGCGCCAGGGTGCACTTTGAGAGTGAGTATACTGCTCTAGCCTCTCCTGTACAACATCGCCGCGCACATGATCTCCGAGCAGCGCATGCACGGACACATCGACCAGATCAGCGCCAGGGTGCACTTTGAGAGTGAGTATACTGCTCTAGCCTCTCCTGTACAACATCGCCGCGCACATGATCTCCGAGCAGCGCATGCACGGACACATCGACCAGATCAGCGCCAGGGTGCACTTTGAGAGTGAGTATACTGCTCTAGCCTCTCCTGTACAACATCGCCGCGCACATGATCTCCGAGCAGCGCATGCACGGACACATCGACCAGATCAGCGCCAGGGTGCACTTTGAGAGTGAGTATACTGCTCTAGCCTCTCCTGTACAACATCGCCGCGCACATGATCTCCGAGCAGCGCATGCACGGACACATCGACCAGATCAGCGCCAGGGTGCACTTTGAGAGTGAGTATACTGCTCTAGCCTCTCCTGTACAACATCGCCGCGCACATGATCTCCGAGCAGCGCATGCACGGACACATCGACCAGATCAGCGCCAGGGTGCACTTTGAGAGTGAGTATACTGCTCTAGCCTCTCCTGTACAACATCGCCGCGCACATGATCTCCGAGCAGCGCATGCACGGACACATCGACCAGATCAGCGCCAGGGTGCACTTTGAGAGTGAGTATACTGCTCTAGCCTCTCCTGTACAACATCGCCGCGCACATGATCTCCGAGCAGCGCATGCACGGACACATCGACCAGATCAGCGCCAGGGTGCACTTTGAGAGTGAGTATACTGCTCTAGCCTCTCCTGTACAACATCGCCGCGCACATGATCTCCGAGCAGCGCATGCACGGACACATCGACCAGATCAGCGCCAGGGTGCACTTTGAGAGTGAGTATACTGCTCTAGCCTCTCCTGTACAACATCGCCGCGCACATGATCTCCGAGCAGCGCATGCACGGACACATCGACCAGATCAGCGCCAGGGTGCACTTTGAGAGTGAGTATACTGCTCTAGCCTCTCCTGTACAACATCGCCGCGCACATGATCTCCGAGCAGCGCATGCACGGACACATCGACCAGATCAGCGCCAGGGTGCACTTTGAGAGTGAGTATACTGCTCTAGCCTCTCCTGTACAACATCGCCGCGCACATGATCTCCGAGCAGCGCATGCACGGACACATCGACCAGATCAGCGCCAGGGTGCACTTTGAGAGTGAGTATACTGCTCTAGCCTCTCCTGTACAACATCGCCGCGCACATGATCTCCGAGCAGCGCATGCACGGCCACATCGACCAGATCAGCGCCAGGGTGCACTTTGAGTGAGTATACTGAGTATACTGCTCTCCGAGCAGCCTGCACGGCCACATCCTGTACAACATCGCCGCGCAACATGATCTCCGAGCAGCGCATGCACGGACACATCGACCAGATCAGCGCCAGGGTGCACTTTGAGAGTGAGTATACTGCTCTAGCCTCTCCTGTACAACATCGCCGCGCACATGATCTCCGAGCAGCGCATGCACGGACACATCGACCAGATCAGCGCCAGGGTGCACTTTGAGAGGGTATACTGCTCAGCCTCTCCTGTACAACATCGCCGCGCACATGATCTCCGAGCAGCGCATGCACGGCATGCACATCGACCAGATCAGCGCCAGGGTGCACTTTGAGAGTGAGTATACTGCTCTAGCCTCTCCTGTACAACATCGCCGCGCACATGATCTCCGAGCAGCGCATGCACGGCCACATCGACCAGATCAGCGCCAGGGTGCACTTTGAGAGTGAGTATACTGCTCTAGCCTCTCCTGTACAACATCGCCGCGCACATGATCTCCGAGCAGCGCATGCACGGCCACATCGACCAGATCAGCGCCAGGGTGCACTTTGAGAGTGAGTATACTGCTCTAGCCTCTCCTGTACAACATCGCCGCGCACATGATCTCCGAGCAGCGCATGCACGGCCACATCGACCAGATCAGCGCCAGGGTGCACTTTGAGAGTGAGTATACTGCTCTAGCCTCTCCTGTACAACATCGCCGCGCACATGATCTCCGAGCAGCGCATGCACGGCCACATCGACCAGATCAGCGCCAGGGTGCACTTTGAGAGTGAGTATACTGCTCTAGCCTCTCCTGTACAACATCGCCGCGCACATGATCTCCGAGCAGCGCATGCACGGCCACATCGACCAGATCAGCGCCAGGGTGCACTTTGAGAGTGAGTATACTGCTCTAGCCTCTCCTGTACAACATCGCCGCGCACATGATCTCCGAGCAGCGCATGCACGGACACATCGACCAGATCAGCGCCAGGGTGCACTTTGAGAGTGAGTATACTGCTCTAGCCTCTCCTGTACAACATCGCCGCGCACATGATCTCCGAGCAGCGCATGCACGGACACATCGACCAGATCAGCGCCAGGGTGCACTTTGAGAGTGAGTATACTGCTCTAGCCTCTCCTGTACAACATCGCCGCGCACATGATCTCCGAGCAGCGCATGCACGGACACATCGACCAGATCAGCGCCAGGGTGCACTTTGAGAGTGAGTATACTGCTCTAGCCTCTCCTGTACAACATCGCCGCGCACTTGATCTCCGAGCAGCGCATGCACGGGCACATCGACCAGATCAGCGCCAGGGTGCACTTTGAGAGTGAGTATACTGCTCTAGCCTCTCCTGTACAACATCGCCGCGCACATGATCTCCGAGCAGCGCATGCACGGGCACATCGACCAGATCAGCGCCAGGGTGCACTTTGAGAGTGAGTATACTGCTCTAGCCTCTCCTGTACAACATCGCCGCGCACATGATCTCCGAGCAGCGCATGCACGGGCACATCGACCAGATCAGCGCCAGGGTGCACTTTGAGAGTGAGTATACTGCTCTAGCCTCTCCTGTACAACATCGCCGCGCACATGATCTCCGAGCAGCGCATGCACGGACACATCGACCAGATCAGCGCCAGGGTGCACTTTGAGAGTGAGTATACAGAGTGTGCAAGGGAGAGTAGGTTAGGTATAGTCATCATCATCCGCCTTGCGTTATCCCGTTGCCACGGCTCATGGCAGCCTGGGGTCCGCTTAGGTTAGGGTTAGTCATGGTCAGAAACCGTTCCCGTCCGGTGAACTCTGCTCAGCATTGCTATGTATGAGTAATTATTAGGGTTGGACCTACGGAACTAATTTGTTCTATTGTCCTTTAAGTCGTCGGCAACCCGAACCCTCCTTGGAACTTGTACACTCCTTTTTGCTGTGTACTTAACACAGAAAACCGGCCAAGAGCGTGTCGGGCCACGCTCAGTGTAGGGTTCCGTAGTTTTCCGTATTTTTCTCAAAAACTACTGAACCTATCAAGTTCAAAACAATTTTCCTAGAAAGTCTTTATAATGTTCTACTTTTGTGATTTTTTTCATATTTTTTAAACATATGGTTCAAAAGTTAGAGCCCCCCCTCTAACTTTTGAACCACTTTTTTTCCTTTAGGAGCGATTATTTACGAAAATATTAATATTATCAAAAAACGATCTTAGTAAACCCATATTCATTTTTAAATACCTATCCAACAATATATCACACGTTGGGGTTGGAATGAAAAAAATATCAGCCCCCACTTTACATGTAGGGGGCTGGGGGGTACCCTAATAAAACATTTTTTTCCATTTTTTATTTTTGCACTGTGTTGGCGTGATTGATATACATAATGGTAATGGTACCAAATTTCAGCTTTCTAGTGCTAACGGTTACTGAGATTATCCGCAGGCGGACGGACGGACGGACAGACAGACATGGCGAAACTATAAGGGTTCCTAGTTGACTACGGAACCCTAAAAAGGGAGTGTACAAGTTTCTAATGGGTTGGCAACGCGCATGTGACACTCCTTGAGTTGCAGGCGTCCATTGGCGGACCGTATGCTTGTTTCCCACCGACGTAGTATAAAAATAAAAACCTGACGCCCGTGGTGCGATTTGAGAATTTTGTTCAATGTGGACGAAAGCGGCTCAACATCGCTCTGTGCAGTTTGGCTTGACGATCTTTTCCGTGCACAACCACATAAAATAACCAGGTACATAACAGGTTATTTATTGTATTGTGTGGTATAATAGCCTTCTCCAGCGACAGTATCGTGTGCTCACCGAAATAGTATTTTATACAATCGTGATATAATACAAAGCTTTTCAGTCGAGTACCATGTTTAGGCCACGAAGCTTGCTGAGTGGCCTAATAGTACGGTACGAGAGTGAAAAGCACTATTGTATACAATACTTTTTCTACGAGTCATCATCTTCATCATCAATGGACGGAAATATCATCATTCATGCAAGTTAAAATTAATGTTAATAGAGTCGTTCACCGTTGTATCAACATCGAATTACCTAGCAACCAATTGTTTGTAATAACCGTCTCTGATTGGCCGATAACGCGACAGATAAAAAAAAATGTGTTTCAGATGCAGGAAAATTTGCCAGGTATCGCAAATTAGTATAGAAATTGTATGAAGTTCTATTTTTGAAATTATTACAGTTAACTAAAGTCCACTATAATGAGCTTATTATAATTGAGTCGGAACTGCCATAGAGTATCCAACACTGAAAAGTTAGCACTTATAGTTTAGTCTGTGGTGTCCTAATTGACAGATTACAGTCGACAAGTAGAAAAAACCTTTTATATTGTACGTTTTTGACCATATCTTATCACACAATTTAGCATGAAACCTATAATTTCAGCGCGCGAGATCCTCCCACAGTGGGACAAGCAGATCCAGAGCCTCTGCTACCAGGTGAACAGCCTGATCGAGAAGATCGGCGCCGCCGAGCCAGAGTGGATGGCCAAGATTGTCGAGGAGGAGATGATACAGTGATCGGGAGGTTGATGTGAGGAAGGTTGTGTAGCCATAGTAACCAGTGGTGTAACAAGCTAATATACTTTAAATATAAAATACACTAAGGAGTAGTTTTATTTATAATCGAGTAAGTGCCTAAGGACCAGAATAAGGCCTGATTTAGACGGCGTGCGAACTCGCATGCGATTTTAGTTACATTGCGGGTGTTGAGGTTACATACAATTTTGCACAGCCATCAAATACCGCAATGTAATAACTCGTATGCGAGTTCTCGTACCGTCTAAATGGGCCCTAAGGGTTGGTTGCAATAAATAATCAGAAAACTTTACAAGGACGAGCGGCGCACGAGGCGTCAGTAAAACAACAGATGGTGATTCCAACAGACTATTCATTTAATTCACAATCAATAGGGCAACACCATAGGTGCTTATTTACAAGACGTAACGGACTTACAGTTCACGTAATTTGCACAATAAAATTATTCAGCAATACAATAGGGATGCAATATGTCGCGTGCTTATAACAACTAAGAAGGAACGGTCTTCCGAACGGCGGAATCGTCGCGTTCAACGCTTACACAGACAGACAACACTCGAGAATACTATGATTGAAATTGATCTCTATACTCTTTCTATTATATAACAGTAGACGTGTTATCTACAAGTGTTTAGGGCTCGAGCTCGAGGGCGACGCCGACCTTGTGGCCGCCGGCGTTGAAGTTCTGGCCGTCGATGGCGGCCGAGAGGGTCAGGATCACGCCTGCAACAAAACCAAACCGAATTATCAACTGGAATAATGTTCCAAATTCTACTCTACTGGGTATTTAGGAGGTTCTTTGACTGTCGTCCGACTACAATGCAATATCTACCCATTAGTTTTCACATTATCCGATCCGATATCGGATGTCGGACCGATATGCCATATATTTACGCCACCATTTTTGAATTTTTCCTTTGAAATCCTTCCTACTTGCGATATCGAATCGGATAATGTGAAAACGCACTACGGTTCAAAGGGTTAATTTTTGTACAGTGTAGCGAAAACACAGTTTTTCATTTTGTTGGTAATTCCTAGATACTGAAACGCCATGTCATTGTCGCATTTTCATACTTCATCCGATAACATATAGATAACAAAGTCGACATTATAAAATGACAATACTGACTGACTATTAGAAAGGAATGTAAGTAGATATTCATATTTGTTGTTGGTTTGGTTCTACTACACAATTGTTATTGGCATCTATGCGAGCAGACGCAACGTAAACACGTTCTATATTTGTGCCAATTTTTAAATTGTTTAGCTGCCTGAACGAAAACAGGTGACGTTACCGTCGGCATTCCATAATAAGGACTTCCGTATGTATAAACAAACCAACATAATGTTTCTTTGTATCAACAATGCACAATATGAATAAACATATTCTTCTATTTGTATTGTCTAAAACAACATTAAATAAAGGTTCAACGCCTTTTTCGTTGCAAGGCTTGCTAACCGTCCCGCAGAGCCGTTCCACAACTATCTCCACTTATATTTACTCGAAAAACAAGAGATAAGAGAAATGACACGTGACAATCGTACGATCACTCGATAGTGAGTTACAACTGTCTAATATTAAGACATTATGATGGATGACTACAATCATTTCAGAACATCCTTGGAATAGATAATTATTATGAGCTTTCACTCTTGATTGTTATCTAATCAATATGTTTGCTATATGATACACTAATGAGCATGAACCGTATAGCTTGCAATGATACAAAGTAACAGTTATTATACTGCAACGTATTTATATAAAACCGAATCAAACGCTATTGTGACCTACATTGTAAACATCTTTTTTTTTTCAAACGGACTGTGTGTGAAGGTAGCGGGGGGGGGGGGGGGAATCCAAGACCCTTCCGCCGCACTCTAAATGTATTTGATAAGAGAGTTATGCGCCCCAGCGCAGATCAGTTGAGCGGTCTCAACTAGATCTGAGTGTGTAGAGGGAAAGCGGACTAATGGGAGTTTGGGAAAACATCTCTAGTCCCTACAATGGCTACAATTTTATTGATTATACGGTACAGAGGCATGTTTTGCGAGTTTACCACTGAAATGACGTACGTAAATTAAGAAAAAAATAGTACCAAACATCAAAGCTATCACACGTAAATATCAGAGCTATTTCTGACGATAAAATACTGATGAAAATAACCCAATTAGAATAAGTAACAAACATGTGATAATGACCACTTTGCTCGATCTTGGCATGCAGGGACTTGGCGTACTTGGCCCACACACGACATCATGTAATAAACATCCTAGTCGAGGGCAGAGCTTCTGCTGGTATCCAACCAAGGAGGATGAGGGACTCGCGGTTGCTGATCTTGGCGTGCTGCGCGTCCCTCGTCGGAGTCGAGCGCGAGCTTGATGCCAACACAATGCAATCGTATAATAAATGTGGTACTAACCAGGGCGGAGTTTCTGCTGGTATCCAAGGCCGATGAGGGACTTGTTGTTGACCTTGGCGTGCAGCGAGGCGTCAGCGTCGAGCGCGAACTTGGCGCCGACGCCGAACAGCGTGTCGGCGGAGCCGGCGGACCACTTCATGCTGACGCCGCAGTCCAGCTTGTCTGACACCTTCTGGTAGATGGACCCGCCGAAGTCTTTGCCGTTGTCGCTGCGTAAACAATATAATATTCTCAAAATGTGTGCATTATTTTAGTTACAAGTTTTCTTTTTCCGTCGATCATATTAGTTATCAAATTAACAGTGAAAGTTAAATTCACATTTAATAGAAAACAGTGTAAAGGGTATAAGTTCTCTCAAGTGTATGTTTACAGCAGCCATAAGAAACAAGCGTTATTTTATTAATCTAGCGGTGTTAAAATATCTCAAGAGACCTCCTTGTTTACGCTATAAATTATTAAATTACATTTTTATTCGTTTTGTAATCTCTCTGTAGTACATGGTCTCTGCAAAGCATGATTTTACAAGTAATGTACATTGGTAAAAACTTAATAGAAACTACAAATGAAAATGCAATAAGGTAACTCATCTTAACACTGATAAGTTTTTACTACAGCCTACCAAGAAGTATTTATTATTCCTGTCATATCAGATGTTAATGTTTTCTTTAGATACTTTCACGAGTTTCATGCATCGCGTCACAATTGATGTAGATTACGTAATCCCAAGGGACATATTTACATAGAGTGCTACACGTCACGGTTTCCAAGTACTATTTTACAAGCATTCTTAGAGAACAATAGTCAGTTATATTAACCAATGTCGTCTGAGTGCTCGCCGGTTTTAACCAGTACGAATTATATGGATCATCCTCTTTTACAAGCTTATGTAATGTTGAAAAATCGATGTTCATTGACCCTGCCTCCACAGAAGTCCCAAACTGAGTCATTACATAACTGCTCCAGTTTCAAACTGTAGATTTTATTGTCAGAAAATGTTTTTCTGGATGTGTTTTAATTTTCTACGTGACTTCTACATTTTATTCTTGTTTGACTAAAGATACTGATTTTAATTGATAATTTTATGATGATAATGTGACAAGACAGTTTATAGCTTTTTTTAAACAATATCAATTTCACAGAAGGTACCAGGCAAATAGATCTTATCAATATTATAATTATAAATTTTATCGATGCATATCATGCATATCACACTCTATTTCTTTTGTGACTTTCTTAACTCAATATTACTCCACAACTACATATTGACCATAAATAAATCAACTAATGATCATCTGCTGTTAGGAATTTTGTAGACCATTAAATAGAATAGTCTCATCATCATTTTAGCCTAGTTGCGGACTTCTGACCATAGTCCTCTCTCTCTCTCTCTTCAAATCCGCCTTTTAGACCTATCTGATGCAAGTACATCAGACCTAATCAATAAGTAATCTACAGTATCAAATGTGATAATACTTACACATTGGTGTGTAGGTTGAAGTCTCCGGTCTGGTATCCGAAGGCGAAGTTGTTCTTGGCGAACTTGGTCTTCTGGCAGTCGAACTGCGTGTGCGCGCCGGCGAGCCAGCCCTGGTACTTGAGCACGGCGGCCACGTCCACGATGGGACCAGCCAGGTCAAGGTCCACGTTGGTGTTGATGGCCACAGTTTCGTTCGCGAACGAAGTCTTTAGTTTACCGGTCTTGCTCCTGCAATTGTTAGTAGTTTAATCATTTGCTCGAGAAATTGTATAAGAGATGTGACAGAATTTTAAATGGGTCATAACTTGTTACAGATACCTGTAGTAATATGTTAATCTTCAAAAACCTGTTCAATATTTTCATAAATTTTACCAACAGGAAACACAAATTGGCACTTGAAACAGATTTCCAAGTCTGCCTTTAATGGTCATCCTTGAATGTCTAATACCTACATAACTACGATTCAGTCCAAGCCCTTTGTCTTTTTGCTTGTTTTATGGCTAAAAAAACGTAAAATACTAAAACATTGAATCAGAATAATAGTAGAAATGTAATGGAAATCTAATTTTCCAAGTTAGTTTTATCTATTTCTCACTTTTCAGGACAAGTGCAATGGCTTTCTTAAGGTTGGGCAGATTAGTTGCTTACCCGGTCTGTGGTGCGAAGGTTCCCTCCAGAGTAACCTTGAGGCCAGCAGCAATCTTGTCCTGGATGGTGATGTCAGTGGCGAGTGTGTTGTCGGTGTTCCATTTCTCTGTGAATGTCAGGCCGTAGTCCTTCACGGCGAATTTGGACGAAAGGCTGCCAAACACCTGGGAAAATAATGGTGAATGTAGAGTCAAGTATGACTACAAGCTGTTCTGTAAATTAAAGTGTTAATCCTGTGTAATTTGGGAATAGTTCTTAGCTTTTAATAAGGTATCATGTAATAGTTATTTGTTATACAAGGGGGCAAAGTTGTATTTTAACGCCGAGTGTGGAATTGAAAAACGAGCAAGTGAAAGGATTCTATAGTTGAACCACGAGCGAAGCGAGTGGTTCGAGAATAGAATCCTGAACTTGCGAGTTTTTTAACACACGAGAAGTAAAATATATTTGCACCCGAGTGTAACACAAAACTTTTCCCCTCACTATAGCGAGGAAACTACAACGCAAAAAATGCGTTTATCACTGCTTTCAGTAGTTCCACGGGTGGTAAATCATTTTTATTACTAGATTCACCTACTTTTATCAATTTTAAAGCAGTTAATTTGACTTTATTCAAGGTCAAATTACTTTACCCACTAGTGGATAAAATGCGTTTTTACCCGCTGGTATTAAAGGACAAAACACGTGTTTCCGAGCTAGTGAGGGGAAAATACCTTAAATATAACATTTAACAGTTTCAAAAAGAAACTTTAAAGAAGGATGTCATTTGATTACTGAAAATCATGATCTGAGAATCATTAACTGCAAAAGATATTTTTTAAATGAAATAGGTATGTGAAATAATTGCCAAGATCTTAAAGTAGCTATTTTGTTAATGAAATGTGTATGATTGTGTCTTACACTGTTTGGTTTTTTGGTATTTCCATGAAATGATAACATTAAAAAATTTAAGAAATTTGTTCCTTTGCGTTTTCTTATAATGACTTTCCACTGTAAAATAAATTAAGTCTTTTAAATACTCTAATCATAATTCCCGCATAGTTTACAAATAAATACTAACAAAAAAGAGGTTTTTCTTCCATCTTAATGATTATTTAAATCAGATTTCATACGTTGGTCAATACAAAGGAACACTGTATCAAATTCAATAGTGAATTATACAGTTTCAATCAAAAATGCCATATGGTAATTGATATTATAATAACTTATATGTGCAGTGCATGAATGATGCGATATAGCAAATAATAACATATACAAGGTAATAATTACCTTTCCACTCTCCTGGTTGGAGATGATGCCGCTGGCGAACTCAACACCAGACTCGCTCTTGGTCTTCAGGTCAAGTTTGAACACTCCAAAGTGGTAACCCTTGCTGAATACATCATTGGCCTTCTTGCCAAGATCGGCATAGTAGGGAGGAGGGCTGGAACCCATCTGTAAAGACTCATACTTGAGCAACCTACTCCTCTAAAGGCCATATATCTTTTTGTAATAAACATAACCAATAAATTTCTAAGGCACATGACCTTATGATTTAGCAGTTAATATCTAGTACAAGGGGTAAGTCGCAAAAATTAACTACCAGTGCCAGCTGTGTCAGGGTCGACTCGGCTTCGCGAACTATTTACAATCCGCATTCAATACTATTACATAACACTCAGGTAATAAGGGATTTGAGGCTCAATGTTCCAGAAGCGTGTCACACCGTAACATTCTTCCTTCGAGACACACCTACTGGCCTTAAACTTGACCCTATAGATAGGTGCTAAAATTCATATCAAAGGTGGAAATCACATGCGTCGTCAACCTCCACTGACGTTTCCGACCTCTTCACCCAATCAATTACAATTTTATGACATACGTTTTCTTAGATCTTTCATGATTTGAAACAAACTTAAGGTTGTAATTTGTGATAAAAATAGGAAGATACGAAAATAATATGAATTATGAGAAAGGTGACGTCGATACTTTTCATTGAAACCGGCTGAAGCGAATCATTTTAACCTCAATTTAAATTATATTATTAGACCATAACCAAACTTTCCCCTTATACACAAACAATTACAAAATAAACATAATTACTTACTGTGGTTTATAAGGTATAATTTGAAATAGAGAACGTGGAATAAGGCAAATAAATTGCCGATTAGAGTGGAACCTCCTTCACCACACCACAAGACAAATTCTGGTTACTGAAGTAGTCGACAGATAGCGCGACCGTGCGATGGCGTTTTTCACACCGGAAATAGTGTAAAGAGTAAAGTCTTTTCAATTGTAATACTTAAATTTGTCTTAAATTAAAAATAATTATATTTACAAATAATATCCTCACTTTATTTCTATTCAAGACATTAAATAGAAAATGATTTAGATGGTCAAAATATTGCTTTTTATGTCCTTAAAAGTTCTTAAACGATACTGCTACAGTTTGACGTCATGTCACAAGTAGTAATCAACACAATGGTTAATTATTACCCTATTTAATTATTTACACAATAATTTCTTTAAAAAATATTAAATCAATAAGTTTCCTCAATGTTTATTGTGGCGCTTAAATTTATTGTATTATATATCTCATTAATCATAAATGACCAATACATCTGAAAGTTTTGCGCACTTTTTAAACTTGTTTTTGTAAGCATACTTTATCGCTTAGATTAATATCACGTGTGTGTAATAATGCTATGAAATGAAATGAAAATTATTTATTACCGGAAATACATTCCATAGATTATTACTAATATTAACATAATAAATTAACTAAATTAAATTAAAATGCTTTATCCTCGAGTTAAACGTGAGTAAAACTAATTTAAAGACTGCAACTTATAAAAACCAATCTCGGGCTCGCAGGCCAAGCCCCGCAAGGCTTCCCAAACCGGCCTGAGGTGCGCCTACGCCGCGTACTCCAGTAATTTTCTCCTAACACTTTCATTTGAGCAAAATTACCTGTCAAAGCGTCATTAACGCAATGCACCAACTAGGTACTGAGCTGTTACGCCAAAATTTAATAGGCACTTCTATCTCGATTGCTATGGTTATATGTATTATTAAACACTATAAATATGCGTCTATGTAAATAACTTTCTTTTAACTGCGCAACCAGGTCGCCGATTTTTTAATTTCGAGCGCGCGATTTCGTCACTCGAAATTGTGGGGAAACACACGCTAAATACTCGTAATGCTATTTTATCTACTGATAGGTCAATAACCCTAGATCACTAATTTAAATAAAAATATTTTTTTTTTTCAAATGAACACATGGTTCCAATTTTGCTGACTAAATATTGCAATTACAGTATTTCAAAACAGAATTATTCAATTTCTATTGATCTTTTTCAGTTCTATCCTTTATTGTCGAGTAGTGGAGACTGGAGATAGTACTGAATTGAACTTTTAACCTTGCTACAAAGAAATCGAGCGGTCGAAATTCAAAAATCGGTTCCCACTGTCCTTTAAACTCAAACCTGAGAATCTGAAAAGCCCCAGAAGGCGAATCCAAGACCTCCACTGCGGCCTTCACTGCCGTCGTCACCATCGTAGCCGTCGGGGCAGTCCACCTCTCGTCCTTTGTCGAAGCAGACCATTTGCTCGCCCAGCGACCCATCCTAGATTTATTACATTAGAAATGTTTTTTTTATGAAATAGGCAGCAAACGCGCAGGCGAGCCGCCTGATGGGAAGCAGTCATCGCCGCCCATGGACATAAGCAACATCGGGGGAGCCACTTTATGCGTTGCCGACCTTTGAGAACCCAAAATACCTCCAAATAAATGAATACAAGGTTGTTCTTTTGGCAATATAGTTATATAAGAAAGGATTTGTTATTTTGTCCTAGCTAAATTGGTTGTTCAATACTTACGCTATGGAATGGCCAATTTAGCTAGAACCCTAAATGGCTAATCTCAGGCTGTCAGCTATCGTAACTGTACATTCTTGTATTATATGGTCTAGTCTAATTAACTGTGCGATGCCTGCCTTATTAAAGGAGTAGGTAAACGTGTTCAATTAATCCTCAGTTGTATTATTTATTTATGTATCTTAATGTTTTTCAGCACGCGCACGGCCAGCAGACCAAGTAGGTAACACCCAGTAAGTACCTCATACCTTAAAGAGTAATATTTTTATAAGACATAAACATCATGCCTTCGCCGAACTCATTTTTCAGTTATTTAAATATCATCAATCCATCAAAAATAAAATAAATAATGCGCAAGTCGTACCTACTCGGGAAAGAGTCGATATTTTATTTTTATCCACAGCAACGTGCTAGATATATATATTAGCTAATATGTTGTCATGTGTCCGCGACAGTGCGTTAAAGGTGATAAAGATAAAAGTAGTTTTGGCACGCCACGCGGGTCATTGCATCGTCCTTCAGTAGATGGGAGTGTTGAATTTTCCGGATACTCAGAGTATTTTCTACCTAAAGAACATTCTAGGTTTTTTTTTAATTTAACTGGCTGATTTTCGATGCAACAAAATATAATTAATGAACAAAAGATAGTTGATGCTGTTGAGGAAGGTGTTTTATTACTAAGGTCACATCCATATATATTCTTGCTAAATAGTCTAAATACTTACTTCTCGTACGCATGGTTTTCTCTCGTAAGATACCGCAAGAACTTCCGGCCACCTCCATACAAGTACACTATCACTGTTTAGCAAACTGTGTAAATACTCAAAAATAGACATATTAAAGATAAAACATTAAATAATTGTTTTAATTATATTTTTTGTGACAGTTAAAGTATACATAGATTTTGAAAATTTTGTTAAGTTAATCTATTTGGCTCTGATGATAATTCACATCTCTACAAATGGCCTGTGAAGATCATTTTCACTAGGTAACATTTCATGGAAATTTGAATATACTACATACTAAAGGTATAAGAAAGTCTTTAATAATAAATGCATACTTACTTAATTAAGTATAAGGGATTTTGTACTTAGAGAAGAGTCACAGAATATACCAAAAGGACCGCATGCATTTCACGGCTCTTGCCTTTCCGAACACAATCTATTATGTAGGTACCTAATAACGTGTGATGCTTCATCCTAAAAGCGAAATAGGGAGACATGACAAGTATTCATGTAACACGTCATGTTTCACCATGTCTCCCATAAATAATTCTTAGCTGCGAAAACCGGGGATCTTAAACACAACAGGCGATGGGCGACCTACTTCCAACGTTCCAAGTTTCGTTAATAATTCAAATCAGTTAAATGCCGGTTCCGCGAAGTCTAGAAATATGCAAAGCCTAGCCTACCTACTTACTTAGCTGTAAAATGGAAACTTTATAGAGGGGAATTTAAAATGTAGAGCATAATATGCTGGTTCAATAAATTATGTAATTTTTCCCCTCACTAGCTCAGAAACACGTACGTTTTGTCCTTTCATACCAGTGAGTAAAAACGCATTTTATCCACTAGTGAGTAAAGTAATTTGACCTTGAATAAAGTCAAATTAACTGCTTTAATATTGATAAAAGTAGTTGAATCTAGTAATAAAGATGATTTACCACCTGTGAAACTACTGGAAGCATAGTGATAAACGCAGTTTTTGCGTTGTAGTTTCCTCGCTATGTGAGGGGAAAAGTTTTGTGTTACACTCGGGTGCAAATGTATTTTACTTCTCGTGTGTTAAAAAACTCGCAAGTTCAGGATTCTATTCTCGAACCACTCGCTTCGCTCGTGGTTCAACTATAGAATCCTTTCACTTGCTCGTTTTTCAATTCCACACTCGGCGTTAAAATACAACTTTGCCCTCTTGTATAACAAATAACTATTTTAAGAGCCAATTAGGAACACTGTTGCAACTCCGGAAATACAGACAAATAACTGTGTCAACTGTTGATGTTGTCTTATGGATTTTTACTTTGTCTATGAGAAACATAATTTCTTAGAGTAGATATGTAGAATTGTAGAGGCTCAGTTTTGAGTTAATAAATCAACGTCAGGTAAAAACGTACCAAGTTATACTTAGGTGAAAATTCGTAAAAAAAATCAAGCTCCTCGTCTAACAAATTATACACTAAGCAACACTACAGAAGAACCCGGCTCTTCATTGTGGCTCACCTGGCTGCAACTTGTAATACTTATATTAGCGAGTCTTTCATATGCAAATTTATACCTAATATGCTTGCGGAAGAAAGCATTGGGTCAGGTCAGAATCGAAATTCGCACATCTGATAGCAGCAGGAATGGTAGGTGTGATTTGCCATTAATCTCCGTAATGTTAACGTGCATCGCGCATCCACTAAATACATTCCATTCGTTTTCTATTCCTAGAATGCCGTATCAAAAACAAAAGCATAATCAACGTAAACATAAATAAATGCAATCCGCCGGCCGACATCTCGGGTCTCGAATGGTCTGGATTCGACGTCTTATTATTAGCCGCCAATCGTATACATATGTACTCCTCATCGGTCAGAGTTTTCAGTCAGTTCTCTCAACGCTTGCAGTGTTGTCGTGAAATATTAGTGCTAATTACCTATTGCATAGCTAAATTATGGCCCAGGACGTGAGCTCTTATGATATCGCTCGGAATGACAAATTTGGACGATATCTGGTCGCGAATAAAGACCTGACGGCTGGGGAGTTAATTTTTACAGATAAGCCTTTCGCTTTCGGACCGAAACCAGGTACTTACTTAGATAACTTTTTAACAAAAAATAAAACCGCCTTCAAAAAAAGCGTGTTACAAAACACGGAGAAACTAAAAAGCCAAAAATAATAAACCTTCGAATTCAGATTTCTTATCGGATTGCAATAACCTAAACATCCAAATTATAAACAAATCAATTATTTTTGTAGTCGGTGCCAGACCTGTTCGTCGCCTTGCTATTTCCTGTTTGCCCCACCCAACCATACGCAGGCTGGCCCCGACTCCAAAAATAATTGATTTGTTTATAATTTGGATGTTTAGATTATTGCAATCCGATAAGAAATCTGAATTCGAAGGTTTATTATTTTTGGCTTTTTAGTTTCTCCGTGTTTTGTAACACGCTTTTTTTGAAGGCGGTTTTATTTTTTGTTAAAAAGTTAATTTATTTGTTGATTTTTAGTGGTTCCTAGTGATATTATATGTATCAGTCCGAATATGTGTACAGTAGTGAAAGAATTATCCTTTAACTCCTAACCGTTGAGGAGTTGACCTTCCATCATCAGCTCAGCCACATAAAATTATTACCATCAGGCGTTAATACTGGTGTACCTTTGAAAAATACACTAAGAACATTACATGTGGCTATAACATTTGAAGAGTTCCCTCAATTTCTCCATGATCCCATCATCAGACCCAGACTTGGTGCCAATGGGACCATCTCGGGGTTATACCCGTTCGATCAAAAAAAAAATTTTGAAAATCGGTCCACGATCCTCGGAGGTATCGAGTAACATACATACAAAAAAAAATAAAAAAAAAACATTCAGTCGAATTGAGAACCTCCAAGTCTAGCTATTAATAAAATTAGAGCTTTACCGCGTCTTTACGTACTTATAGGTACCTAAAGAAAACGCAAATTCTGTCTAGTAGTGTTTTCTTCTATTTCCGTATGCTAGCGATTTTTAAGTTTGAATATGTATTAGGTACTTTGTACCCAAGATGCACTTTTCCATTTAGGAATGAGTTCAGCTTCTATAAGATTACCATGCAGAACCAGTTAATAGGCACTGTACTTCAAACTTGTACAAGTTACCAGAGTATCAAAATGTGTCTACCGGAGTAGTAAAAAAATGCCGCACAGTTTAGAAGTGTTGATATTCAATGTTTGCCAACAGACAGCCCGCCGCTGTGCCTAGGATGTTACTGCCCCGTGCAGAGCACGCTATGTTCCCGCTGTGGCTGGCCAATCTGTGGCGCGGAGTGCGAAGCGGCACCGGCGCACGCGGGAGAATGCGCGGTATTCGCGGCTGCCAAGGTGCGCTTCCAGCCACCAGAAGACTGGACCGAAAGTTCACCACAACTCGACTGCATCACACCGTTGAGGTACGTAACCCTGCCCTAGGTCAATTGTTACTGCCGTGTGCAGAGCTCGTTATGCTCTCCCTGCTGGCTCCTCTATGGCGTTTCTTCATGCTGCTGATTTTAAATCGCGACCTTGAAGCTCTCTGTTTTAACTCAAATTATCTCATGCCTATTCCAGAATGCTACTAGCCAAAGAGAAGGACCCAGAACGCTGGCAGCGTGAACTCGAGCCTATGGAAACTCACGCAACGGCGCGGCAAGAGCGGCCAGCGTGGGCCGCCGACCAAGTCAACGTGGTCACCTTCCTGATCGATCATTGCAAGCTCGGCGCGCGATTCGACAAGGAGCTGGTGCAGCGAGTCTGTGGCATCCTTGAGGTAAACAAATATAGTTTTTAGTGTAGCTAGGAAGAATAAGAAATAAGATCTACACATCTAGTGACGCAGAGTTTTACTAAATTCTTTTTATCATTGTCAGGTGAACGCAGTGGAGATTCCATCTCGTGGCGGATTCAGCATCCGCGCAATCTACCCTCAGCTCGCCATAGCAGCTCACAGCTGTGTCCCCAACATCGTGCACACTATACTCCAGAATGATTATGAGTGAGTATCTTATTATCCATACTTTTCAGGTGAGGTTAGCCTAATATGCGCAGAGCTGAGAAATCCTCAAAAATGCCTCACGCAATTAATGTACTGGACAGTGGGAAACACCCTAACCTTACCTTGAAAGCGTGAAGATGGTCACTTATAATGAACAATACAAAAATGTTATCATTAGTTACTTGTATGCATTCTTGCATGCATATACATCTGCTTCAGGGTCCAGGTGCGAGCGGCAGTGGCAATCCCATCCGGCGCTGCACTACATCTATGTTACACGCACGTACTCTCCCCAACACCCACTCGGCGCGACTACCTACTGGAGTCCAAGTTCTTCGCCTGTGACTGTGCACGCTGCGCCGACCCCACGGAGCTCGGCTCGCATCTCAGCACGCTCAAGTGCAACAAGTGTGATAACGGGGTCATCCTGTGCAGTAATCCGTTAGGTAAGCTTGCAACTTCATCGTTATTATTTGTCTTCTTTTCGTCTTAGCGTTTATTCTCTTTGTATAAATACATGCTGGACTTCAAGTTCTTCTCATGCCACTGAGGGGCTATCAGGGTTCGGCTGGCAACTCATGTCAGCAGCAGTGAGCCACTGGCGTTGTCCTTCTGCATTGATCCCCTATAGTATAGATAGGTATGAGTATGCTTGCCACTTCATTCAATCGTTGCGTTTCTCTCGGTTGCAACAATGTTTTTCTTTTGTAGATCCTTTGATAGGAAAAAACACTCTTTCAAATTTCAGATAACGAGTCGCCTTGGAAGTGCAACGACAAGAACTGCGGCTTCCAAACGTCGAGCGCAGCAATGAAAAAGATGTTGGCCGTGGTTCAGGCGGAAGTCGACCAGCTGGACGCATTAGAAGGAACACAGGCCATCGAGATGAGAGAGGCCACGCTTAAGAAGGTAGGTGGAAGTTATTGAGTCTCCCTAGTCCCTGGTAGTCAATAGGCAAGAAAAGCTGCTTCCCGACATCGAACGCGGCGACTAAAAAGATGCTAGCCGTGTTGCAGCACGGCACTAAAGTCGATCAGCTGGACTCTTTTCACACAGGCCATCGAGATGAGAGAGGCTACGCTTAAGAGTGACAGTTAAAAGACAGTGTTTAAAGTCCCGGCAGTAACAGATAAGAACAGGGTTTTCTAACCGTTGAGCGCGGCGATGAAGATGCTTGTCATGGTGCAGCCTGAGGTCGACCAGCTGGAAGCGTTACCAGTCTATCTATCCAGTTACTGCTATTATATATCGAGAGACTTAGTTTATTTGATTAAATGAATCCTCTTATTTCCAGTATAAGTCAGTGTTCCACCCACGGCACGCCATCCTGCTATCCCTGAAGCACGCGTTGGCGACTCTGTACGGGCGCGTGGAGGGCTACGCCATCGACGAGCTGCCCGACCTGCTGCTGGAGCGCAAGGCCGAGCTGTGCCGCCTCGTGCTCGACACGCTGCAGATAGTCGCGCCCGGAGAGACCAGGATGCGCGGTGAGTGTAGTGCAGCCGCATGGCGATATATCATCGAAACGTACAATATTTATATCTGTAGATTCTATACTTACCTCTCGCGCTGAAGGTAATCAGAATGTTTAGAAAATTCATGAGCTATGACTTCAATATCGTTACCTTCGTACGAATTGCCTCAGTTATTCTTCAACCAAATTTGAATTTAGACCTACTACACTTCAGGCTAGTTATAAAAATACTAAAAACGAACCTGTAAATATCGGGGTAAAAAGTAATTCTGGCTCAGAGACACAGCAGCATATGTGTAAAAAACACGGCAACGTAAAGCCAAACTTACTTTCATCCCTTTATAAAGCGTTTTCACTTATTTCGATGTCAATATTTTCTTATCTTTCCACTTTCTGGCATCTAATTACCAACTCCTTTTAGGTATGATGTTGTACGAGCTCCACGCGCCCGTGATGTTCCTCGCCCGCAGCGAGTTCAGCGCCGGCCTCATCGACCAGGACAAGCTGAAGGAGCGCCTGCAGGAGCCCATCCGACTCCTGGCGGAAGCTTCGAGAATACTCGGCCGGGAGGACCCGCAGAGCCCCGAGGGCATCACGGGAGAGATCGCGAAACAGTCCATGGAGCAACTCCAGGCTAGCATTGACGCGTTGTAGCCAGGATGGATCCTATGACTCGGTTGTTGGGGACTTTAACGGCCCAGCCACGACATTGGTCTAAGCGCGACAGCGGTGAGCGGCAGCCATACGTGCGAATGAAAAGTCCCATCGCTGTGTCTCGCTCCAATGTATGGCCGCCGCTCACCGCTGTCGCGCTTAGACCAATGTCGTGGCTGAGCCGTAACGGCCTAACCACATTGGTCTTAGCAGGGATTTCCGAATGCGACCCGCTAAGTGCTTCGTTCTAAAGCGACTAGGTTGGAGTGGGACACAGCGATGGGAGCTTTCGTTCGCACCTATGACCACTGCTGTCGCCTTAAACCAATGTTGTGGCCAGGCCGTATGAGCCTCGAGATCGACTGAGTTTGAGTAGCCTCAGATTTGCATTTGTCATTTGTTATAAATATGTAGTGTAGTCGTCTGTCTCTACTGGCTAGTTTTTCTTTAGCCAGTTTGTTGAAAACAATGTAGTGAAAATATTGTGGAGGTTTCGAAACCATCAGAAAATAATATTCGAAAATTTCGAAATAACCTTAAAATGAACCAAATACTTATAGAATGTCTAGTCATCGTTCTGTTTGTTTTTGAAGAATCTTGAAGGGAGAACCCTGGTTAAACATTTTCGCATATTTACCTCGAATAATTGAATTTTCAAATGTTTTTGTGTGTTATGCTGTAGTAAATTATCTCAAAAAAGACAAATATTTAAATTATGATCTCTTGGAAAACATTTGGAGGTTTTTGAAATTTATACAAACTTTATGTTAAGTCTGAATCTTCTCTTGTATTACTTAATATCAAAAGTATGTACTATTAAAAAAAGACCATGTACTTATTGTATTACTTAATTATGTGATAGAAGTAAGTAGATTTGTATATTGTATGTGTATTCGTATATATGTTGTATTAATGTTGGGTATGCACTAAATGTTGATAAACATTATCACTATTTTTTTATTTTACAATTACAGTGACTAACCATACATTAAAATTTGATCTTCTTGGGTTGTTTTTTCGCTGATTCAGTAGAGTTGGTAACTTTTACCTGCTGGCCTATGTCTTCAATGTTGTCTGCACTCTCCAAAGTGCTTAGTTTCAGGGATGTCTCTTCCCTTTGCCCTTGCGTCTATAAAAAAAAAGAACAAAATTGTTAAAGACAAATTATACAAGATTTTACATTTTACATTTTGATGTACTAGTTAGATAAAACTAAATTTAACCAAGATATAATAAAACATAACATTTTTTTTATTGAATATCAACATTCACCACTGGTGAAGCCAAGAAGACATGGCTACTCATACCTAACTTTTGGATTTAAATAATGAAAAAATATTATGTAACATTGTCTTGGGGCTACATACAAAATATACCTTTCGTAGGTACAGTCTCTCATTTGGATTTACAAATAAGTATACTTAAAATAAGCAAAAGTGTATACTTACTGTAGGACAGTCCTTCCTCAAGTGAGTGACATCTCCACACAGTTTGCAGGATCCACCATTAGGATATAAACCTTTGGGGTTATCTGGACACTGCCTGGCCAAGTGCCCCTGGAATACAAGAAAATAAACAAAATCATTTACAAATATGTGTAATTAATATTTGAATTATCAAGGTAGGTTTTGCAGATTTTATTACGTGCTAAATACCTGCAAATGATAAAAAATATTAAATTTTATTTTAACAAAAATATTCTTTGAAAAGATTTGGTTCTTGTTGACAGAAAAAAAATTTCATGGGTACACTAGTACCTGTCATTTTTTGCCATTTCATATCATTAGGACTTGAATTGGAAGCATATTTTTTTCAAATTATAAAAGTAATTTAATTCAAAATGCTACATTCAGTTTTAGGTTATGAAGTTTTATAAAGAAATAATAACAATAGTTTGTTGATTGGACTCACCTGCTCCCTACAAATGAAACAAGTAGCAAATCTGAACTCATTGTCCCTCTGAACCTTGCACTCAAACTGCCTGTGCTCTGTTGAGCCGCATTTGAAACAAATTCCTTCAGCGGCATCCACTCCTGGTATCTTTGACTTCAACTCCGGGCAATCCGAGAGGTTGTGACCTCCTTTCCTGCAGTTGTAACACACATCTCTCTTTAACCTTGCTAGAGCCTTCTCAGCTCTCCTTCTTTCTAACTTCATGGTCCTCTGTACCTCGCTTTTTGGAATCCCTTTCTTTATCATACTATTCCTCAGTTCTGTGAGACGCTCAGCATCCCTTTTCATTATTGGGAAACCATCAAACCTGACTAGCTCAACTTCTTTAGTGTTTATTATCAGTTGAAAACTCTTGTCATTGATTTCCTTTCGTCTGGCAGGTTTGCCGTTAACCATTTTTGGCTTCTTTTTCTTTTTGATGTTATTCTCAGTTTGTTGTGGATTGCCTTTATTTGGAGAGGATTTATGCCCAGTAGTGTTAGGAGTATGAGTCCCTGTTTGTGTAATATTCCCATCACTATTACCTTTTTGTTTCTTTTTATTCTTTTTCTTTTGTTTCTTTTCAGCTTGTGGTGTTGTCATTTCAGGTGTTGCTTGACTTGTATTTGCCTCTACTGGTGTGGTGTCTGTTATTTTATTTTTATTTTTCTTCTTCTTTTTACTATTTTCCTGAGGTGCACTAGTTTCAGTAGACCCATTCACTTCATTAATATGAGAAGGTTCGGGTTTCTCTAACATGTTTTTATTTTTGTTTTTCTTCTTATTTTTCTTTTCTTGAGCTGAGCCTTGAACAGATTCATTGACTTGATCTGTAGGGTTTTTGCCCTGCTGGTTATTTTCTACTGGCTGCTTTAGAGGTAGAAGCCGTTTTTTGGGAACCTCTTCGGGAAAATCACACCAAGTAGCTTTTCGTTTGGACACTTTCTGTTCCTTCAGAAAGTTTTCGTAATTTTCTATGCGTTGATTCTCTGCCTAAAAAAAGTCATAAATATTGTGCTTGATGATGTTGTAAGAGTTATTTTAAGGAGGATGTGTAAGAATAGTTCCCAAGGGTAGTTGCATGCACCTGTGAAATACTTAGAAACTATTTCGAGCAGTACAAGTTATAAACTATTGTGCATAGAAATGACAGCTTTGTTTTAATAAGATAAAATGTATTAAGTTACGAAATTAATACCTCTTGCCTCTTGCTTGCTTCCTCTTTTTCTTTTTTCGACTGCATAAGTTGTTCTTTCATTACTTCCCATGGCGTTGCGTCTTCAGGAGCCCTTTCATTCGAGGCTTTAGAGCCTTTAGCTCTAGCGAAACGAGTCATATTATTGAGTGTACGAGTAAATTTATTTCTGATTTTCTATATAAATCCACGTGTAGTAAATCTCGTGTAAACCAAACCATTTCGATAAGAAACGTCAGTGTCACTTCACTGTTACTACTGTCACGGTGACATTACAAAGCAATATTTTACTAATCAGTTCAGATTTATGTAAGCGGTGTAGATGGCGATCAAAGTAGCGATTTTTGCGATTAGATTCATAGTGCGCCGTGTGACTATGCCGCAATCTCGGGTTTTTTTCACGTGAGCAAGTTCAAAATAACTCTTTCTCGCTCCCTCCTGCAAGATAACATGTGATGACCTTAGTACGGTGCGGTCGTGTATTAGCGCTATTGGTAAACTTTCCGAACGCAACTGTCATTTAAAAAAAAATGCGATTTGTGTGCGGTTTAGACAGAAATTTGAACAAATTTTTAACTATTTTAAAAGAGTAGTATACGTGTGTTTAACGATAAATAGATTTTTTGGTAAGTAGGAGTTATCAATTATTTAACCATATTTATCAGGTTTAAGCTTCACGTTCGCAAGTGTTCTTACAATTACCAGTCTGACTTGGAGGATAGGGACTCTCATTTATATTACAATACTCTTTGGTAGTGACCCTGCCTGCTAAGCCGCGGTCCTGGGTTCGAATCGGGCATTTATTTGCGTGATAAGCACAGATATTTGTTCCTGAGTCACAGTCATGGATATTTTCTATGTATACATATAAGTATTTGTATAATTATATATATTGTACCCACAACAAAAGCCTTCTTGAGCTTACCGTGGGACTAAATCAATCTGTATAAAAAGTCCTATAATATTTATTTATTTAATTACCATATCTATACAATAGTTATTTGTTTTACAAGGGGACAAAGTTGTTGTTTAACCATTCCTGCTAACATAGCACATGATTGATGCGAGAGTATGTCGCCGCGAGATAAACTATTCGTCCTCATGTCATTAATACAGTTAGAAGATGTGAGATCTATCTCGCGGCAATCATGTGTTAGGCCTACTGATCAAGCAAATGATTCAAATATTGAACCACAAGCTTGTTGATTACTAGTGTTGTAAAACCATCCCTAGTGTGATGTTAATTCATACTTTTTAAGGTGGTCTTTTTATTGTCTGTTCCATTGTTGCTCTCGACACTGTTGCTCTCGACAACGACATTGTAGCGGTTACCGAATCCTGGCTGTCTGATTCGGTTGAGGACTCAGAACTGGTCGAAAATGAGTGGAGCGTACTCCGGAGGGATCGTGCTGGAGGGCGTCAAGGAGGAGGCGTGCTGTTGGCGGCACGGCCAGGTATTCAACTGCAGCGCAGACAGGACCTTGAGACGACCGGTGGCGAAGATCTCTGGGCCTCGTTCTATCTGGAGCATACTTTGTGCTATGTGTGTGTTATATATATACCTCCTAAGTCTGTTGACGATGTGTATATGAGCTTTTTTCACAAAGTTGAATCTGTTATTGACTCCTTGAAGGGTGTTGTGGTAATTGTCGGCGATTTAAACCTAAACCCGACCTATTCTTCTGTGAATATTTTAAGCTATTTCTGTTATTTTACAACTGTTTGTAACTTGAATGAGACGAATGATGTATCGAATGCATTTGGAGGAGTGCTAGATGTTGTCCTGGTGCGTGGCGATTCGAGTTGTGTGAAGGTTTGTGAGATGGAAGATGGCGGGCTTGTCTCTCATCGTGACGCGTACCATCCACCGCTGGAAATTGACGTACCGTTTACGAGATCGGGACACAAGTCTGCTTTCATAAAAGCCAGCAATGTCGATTTAAGCCGTGATTGGAACTTTTCGAAAGGCAATTATGAACTTATCTACCTGCTATTGTCAAAGGTGTCCTGGCATGACCTACTTGAGACTCGTGATGCCAACGTGGCTGTAGATATGTTTTATGATATATTATACAACATTTTTGATGTATGTATACCCCGGAAATCTAGATTTAATAAACCTAGTAAACGTTTCCCGGTTTGGTTTACGTCTGATATCATTGCGGGACTTAAGATGAAGGCTAAACTGCATAGAGATTGGAAACGTTCAGGAGACGAGTCTATATATTCCAGCTTCTCTAGGCTTAGGGCCAGTCTTAAGCTTCGTTTAACAAGTGCATACGATGACTACATTGGTAACATGCAGTTTAAGCTTGCGTCCAACCCTCAAGCGCTTTGGCAACATGTTGGAAACCTAAAGGCCAAGGGAGGATTCGAGGCTCAAGTAACCTTCCAGGGGAATGAGTTTGAAGGGACGGAGGCAGCTCAGGCCTTCGCAGACTTCTTTTCTTCTGTCTTTTTGTCAAATGTTCCAAACCTTGACTTTGAGCAAGCTGTTCGCAGTGACTTGACTTGTAATTCTAATTACGTTCATATAAGCCTTATATCTCCGCTAGACATTGAAGCCGCTATAAAGCGTTTAAAGCCGCGTAGCTCCCCAGGTCCTGATAACGTTCCGGCCTATATATTAAAAGGGTGTAAAGAGTGGCTTATAGAACCCTTATGTCACATTTTGAACACATCATTGTGTACTGGAGTTTACCCGCATCACTGGAAAGTCACAAGAGTGCGACCTATTCCTAAAACTAGTAACTCAACCTGCGTGGAAGATTATCGACCTATAGCCATTCTGTCGTCGATTGCTAAGGTATTTGAGATCATAGTGAATACGCTCGTAGCTCCTCAAGTTAAGCCCTTCCTTAGCGATTCCCAGCACGGTTTTAGGCCTCGGCGCTCAGTGGAGTCGAATCTTCTAACTTTGGCGGACTCGGTATCCGATCATATGGACAGGGGTATACAAGCGGACGTGTTGTACTTCGATTTTCAAAAAGCATTTGATCGCGTGGATAACGATGTGCTATTGAGCAAGTTGTGCGATATAGGCTTTTCCCCGCAATTGCTCCGTTTCTTCGCTAGTTATCTTCGCGATAGGAGCCAATATGTGCAACACGGCTGCTTTATATCGAACGCTTACCACACTAGATCTGGAGTCAGTCAGGGATCGGTGCTGGGTCCTTTGCTCTTCGGTATAATGATTAATGACCTGGCATCCGTTCCGAGATTCGCTAGATGCCTTCTTTATGCCGATGACTTAAAGTTGATTTATGGCGTGCAAGAAATCTCAGACTGTGAATCTCTTCAAAAGGATCTTGATCTGCTGCACGAGTGGAGCGTAAGAAATATACTTTCATTTAATGTCTCCAAATGCGCGGTTATAAGTTTTAGTAGAGCTCGGAATCCACTGATGTACGAATATACTTTAGGTTCAAACAATTTAGTTCGTGTTAGCTCTATTCGTGATCTCGGTGTCATCCTAGACTCTCGTCTCAATTTCCATGAGCACTTGAATGCATTGACCCGTAATTGTTACAGGAGGTTAGGATTTGTCATTCGAAGTGCCAAGGATTTTACTGACTCACATACAATAAAGCTGCTCTACAACGCCTTAGTGAGGAGTAAACTTGAGACGGCCTCTGTCGTTTGGAGTCCCTACGAGACAACATATGTCTTGCAACTTGAAAAAGTGCAGAAAGTTTTCTTGCGCTTCCTATACAGAAAATTGTACGGGTATTACCCATTTCTCTATCCCACCAAATTTTTGTTAGGAATGCTGGGATATAACTCACTCGAGGTAAGACGCAGTTCGGCACTTCTCACTGCAATTTGTACCATCCTACGCGGTGACTCTGATTGTGTCGAATTGACACCACAAGTAGTACGGCTGCTTGTCCCGATACCGTCTAAATTTGAGTTTCGGCCTCGAAACCGCTGTCTTCTGTCAGTGCCAAGTTCCCGAACAGTGTCGAGAAGGAACTCTCCTTTTGTTCGAGCATTACACAGCTTGAATTTACTCCTCGCATCAGCGCCTGAATGTGATGTGTTTGCTAGTAGATGGATGGTTGTACGTGATGAATGTCTGAGGTTCAGCGAGATGATGGATGTTCGTCCTTCTTCTGTGCCTTATTAGTGTTTATTGTATGTCAACTTTTTCCCGTTATGTATATATAGGGATCATATATGTATTTTCACAGTGCTTTGGTTTATCTGTAATGCTGTGTTAATTATTATGAATAAAAATTAAAAAAAAAAAATTAATTGTCTTCCCTTAAGGAAATGTGTAAAAAATATAGGGCTGCCATTCTTTACCATGGGATGTGGCTTGTCATCAGTGCTACTTTTGAGTTAACTGACTAGTCATTGTACTAGTTTACATCCACTTACTCTTAAATTTATTTCCACACATGGAATAGCAAATATATCATTCATGTACTTTTTAAATATAGTACATACTTTCAAAGTTACGTTTTTATATAGATAAAACACATATTGTTTCAATAAATGTGTCAAAAAGGTTATGTATTCAAAATTTTCCTAATGGATGTTATCCATTACTAGCGCTAGGAGGAAACTAGTGCACCAACCCTACTTTTTTTAGTAATGTGATCCTGAGCAATCCTCACCCATTATAAAATATAGTTTGCATTGTGTTGTGTCCAAAGTATTTATATTTTGGATTGCAAATTATTCTTAATGACTACATAATTGCTTTACATTTGGCATAAGAACAAGCCAGGTGTTTATGAGATGATTTAGTAAAGGGCATTAGTGCAATTAAGAGCGCTTTCAAAAAATCTGCTTGCTCGAATTTCGACGCCGGCGGCGCGTGCGTGCGCCTGTGTGCAGACGCACACTATAACCAGAAGCATAACGATTGTAGCCTGCGGTACAGACATAGCGTGCGATCCTCTTCGAACCAACCTTCCGTGCGGCTAGAGCGAAAGGGATAGCATTCATGGTCGGTACCGCCACGCCGTCAGTAGCGTTGCGGACTAACCATTATTGATACTTGCGTAAGAACACCACCATATATATTACATATTTGCATACATGATTTCGTGCATAAATACTTGACCTTTTAGTTTAATTATTAAACTTATCACAGTTTTTTTTATTAAAACGTGTGTAGCCTTGGAAGAAATAAATTAAAAAACTTTTATAATATAATAAATTGTGTATATAATATTGTCTTCTGTCACCGCGATAGTTAGTCATGAAATAAATTTATGGAATCAGATTATATCGCGTATAATGAATATAATCCGTTTTCTTAGTTTTATTTCATTTTGTATATGATATGTTTTCTAGGTTCTTTTCGGTGAAGGAAAACATCGTGAGGAAACCGGACTTATTCTAATAAGGTCTAGTTTACCCTTTGGGTTGAAAGGTCAGATGGCAGTCGCTTTCGTAAAAACTAGTGCCTACGCCAAATCTTGGGATTAGTTGTCAAAGTGGACCGCAGGCTCCCATGAGCCGTGGCAAATGCCGGGATAACGCAAGGAAGATGATGATGTTTTCTAGGTACATATATATATAATGGAACTAAGATCGGTTTTCTTTAATTTTAAGTAGTTTTTTTTATATTTAAAATGTGTTTTTAGGGTTTCGTAGTCAACTAGGAACCCTTATAGTTTCGCCATGTCTGTCTGTCTGTCCCTCCGTCCGTCCGTCCGTCCGCGGATAGTCTCAGTGACCGTTAGAACTAGAGAGCTGAAATTTGGTACCAATATGTATATCAGTCACGCCGACAAAGTGCAAAAATAAAAAGTGGAAAAATGTTTTATTAGGGTACCCCCCCTACACGTAAAGTAGGGAGTGATTTTTTTTTCATTTCAACTCTAACGTATGATTTATTGTTGGATAGGTATTTAAAAATGAATTACTGAAATAGTTTTTTGATTATATTAATATTTTCGGGAATAATCGCTCCTAAAGGAAAAAACAGTGTGTCCCCCCCTCTAACTTCTTAACCATAATTATATTTAAAAAAAATATTTAAAAATCACAAAAGTAGAACTTTATAAACTTTCTAGGAAAACTGTTTTGAACTTGATAGGTTCTGTAGTTTTTGAAAAATATGGAAAACTACGGAAGAGCCGAGCGGCTATTTACCAACGCGGCTTTAAAAACCGGCCGAGAGCGTGTCGGGCCACGCTCAGTGTAGGCACTGAGCGTGACCCGACACGCTCTCGGCCGGTTTTTAAATATTATGTTGTTTTAATTGCATGGAGCACAGGAAGGTCCACATCTATGTATTAGTTTTTTGTAAGGAAATACAACTCTACGCTACGCCTACCTGCTTTAGTTGACTGTTGACACACTGAGACAGTGGATGCGCCAGAGTATAAAAGAGTGATTACCATCTCTTGTCAAAGATCTTGTTGAGACGAATCAAACGAACCCAAACACGAAGTGGTTTCAAGACCTGGTCGTGGAATACTCTTGACTACCTTCCAGCTTCATCATCAGATCCTGGGTACCATCTCTTGTCAAAGATCTTGTTGAGACGAATCAAACGAGCCCAAACACAGAAGAGTTTCAAGACCTGGTTGTTGAATACTCTTGACTACCTTCCGGCTTCACCATCAGATCCTGGGTACCATCTCTTGTCAAAGATCTTGTTGAGACGAACCAAACGAGCCCAAACACGAAATGGTTTCAAGACCTGGTTGATGAGAACTCATGACTACCTTCCGGCTTCATCATCAGATCCTGGGTACCATCACCTCTTGTCAAAGATCTTGTTGAGACCAACCAAACGAGCCCAAACACGGAGTGGTTTCAAGACCTGGTTGATGAATTCTCTTGACTACCTTCCAGCTTCATCATCAGATCCTGGGTACCATCTCTTGTCAAAGATCTTGTCGAGACGAACCAAACGAGCCCAAACACGAAATGGTTTCAAGACCTGGTTGATGAGAACTCATGACTACCTTCCGGCTTCATCATCAGATCCTGGGTACCATCACCTCTTGTCAAAGATCTTGTTGAGGCAAATCAAACGAGCCCAAACACGAAATGGTTTCAAGACCTGATTGATGAGAACTCATGACTACCTTCCGGCTTCATCATCAGATCCTGGGTACCATCACCTCTTGTCAAAGATCTTGTTGAGGTGAATCAAACGAGCCCAAACACGAAATGGTTTCAAGATTTGGTTGATGAGAACTCATGACTACCATCTGACTTCATCATCAGATCCTGAGTACCATCTATTGTCAAAGATTTTGTTGAGACGAGTCAGTAACCTAAAATGATATTCAATAATAAATAATACTTACTAAAAATATTAGTCAAGTTAATTAGTTAGTTACCAAAGTCGTCAACCCAAGGATCAAAGTTTTCGGTCGCAGTATACATGCAACAGTACAGCCAAACACGCACACAAGTGCGGTTTTGGACACGGCGGGTGCCGCACACAATGACAAAATAACTTCGCGATCGTCGAGCCGCGTGCGGAGCGGACTAACATACGTCCTGCCTCTACAAGCTCTGCCGCGGTACTGACATCGCAAGCGCGCGTAACCGGTAATAAGGAGGCATTTTTAAAAAATCGTCAAAAATATTAAATTGCAATTAATAGAAAACTTTTGCATAAAATCTGTTTGAGTAAGCGTTGCAGATTATTTTTATATTAAAACTACTTCAAAAACACGTAAGTTTTCGAAGAAATTGACACTTATTCTGAGGTGATTTCTGAAACAAATTGGATTCATCATATCCTCATTTACTCTATTCTAAAGCCTTATAACAAAGAAGTAGTCTCAGAAGATTGTAGTACAGGATATACATAATACAAATTTACCACTTGAAGCATTCAAAACTATCCAAATTTTACAAATTAGACGGACTAAGTCAGCACTTTTCGCGGGTTTTCCTAAACATGCACCAGAAAAAAAATCATAATTAATTAAGTGAGTTAGTTTTTAAAAATCCAGTCTCACAACATGTAAGTTAAGAAGATGTCCTAATCGAATCCTGAACTTAATAAGTCTTTTAGATGACGGAAAGTGTAGCATTTTGCCGACTAAAACTATCAATTTTACATTATTACGACGTTTTCGTTGAATGCCCTCTTAAAAGCTACTTGTATCTATAAATATAAATAAAACATCATAAGAAAATACTAAAAATAAAATTTAATTACCTATAGGTATGACTCCAGAATCATACCTTTAATAATAGTGAGAAGAGAGACCTTATAGTTAATATTTAGCAGCATAAGCAGTGTATAGATACCTAAACAAAGTGGTTCTTTCATTAAAAAATTATACCTAAAATGAATGCAGAAAATTATGACTACTTTTTCCACGCAGCTGTGACCATTGGCTTAAAAACCTTAAAATACCAACATACATTACGATACAAGTGCATAAAAAAGGAAGTTCGAGATGAGTGGCAATATATTAAAACACTACCAAAGGGAGTGTTTTAAATCGACTCAAGTTACGAATTTCCTTTTCCCAATGTGTATCGTATGACATCTTTCAGTATAGATTACCCTCCGAAGTTTCGACCTGGCATATAATGAACCACTTCTCGCACACCATCTGTACTGTCTGACACCATCTGATCTCCAAGACATGATTGAAAACCTATATCATGCTTCTATGAAAATAGGTCTTAAGATGAACATGTCCAAGACCAAAGTTATGACGAACATCTCTGGTGAATCGATCCCAACTATTATCAACTATTATGGTGGGGAACGAAGCGCTAGAGATGGTCAAACAATACGTGTACCTTGGACATGTTATATCTTTTGACAAAACACTCAGAAAAGGAGATCTCCAGGAGAATCCAGCTCGGTTGGGCGGCATTCAATAAACTTGCAGATATCCTCAAACCCGCTGACATTCCACAGTGCTTGAAAACTCGCCTCATTAATCAATGTGTCCTGCCCACCATGACATACGGTGCCGAGACATGGACGCTCACTAAGAAGTCTGTGCATAGGTTTCGTTATTACTAAACTAAAATGGAGTTGGGCGGGACATGTTGCTAGGCAGAGTGATGGCAGGTGGACCAAAATGTTAACGGAATGGTGGCCGCTAACAAATGTAAGAAGTGCCTGGCATCCGTTGACCCGTTGGGTCGACGACATCCGAAAAACTGCGGGTCACAACTGGATGAGATTAGCCCAGGACCGGGAGAAGTGGCGTACTAGAGGAGAGGCCTATGCTCAGCAGTGGGCGATAAAAGGCTGATATGATGATGATGATGATCTGTACTGTAAAGATTATTTACACATCTTTTATTTTCTTACTAAGCCTGGCATCTAGCAACTTGACCCAGTCTTCATATTGCTTGTTGTCTTCTTCATCCAATTCATCAATGAACTTGTCAATATCTTCCTCTGTCACTTGCGCTTCTTCATCATTTAAAGCAGCAGTCCCCGTCTTTGCCTTACTTTTTTTCTTTTTGTTTTTTTTCTTGGCCTCGTTATGCTCAGTTTTGGGTACTATCTCTTCTTCATTTTTAACCTCATTTGTTGAGTTACTCTTGTTTTTCTTTTTATCTTTTTGTTCTTGACCTTCTATTTCAGTAACCTTATCTATTTGTGGTTTAACATCTTCTTCTAATACCTTATTTTTCTTCTTTTTTTTCTTTGGGATTTGTATTTCATCTTCATTTAAATTGTTGTCCGTACCGGCTTGTACTTCTTCAATGTTGATTGGTGCAGGTGTATCTTCTTCTATACTACTATTTAAGTCTTGTTTTCGTTTCTTTTTTGATTTTTTCACTGAATGTGAACTGTTGTTGGTTTCTGAAGGAAAACCACCATTTTCTATTTGCTGTAGTTTTTCTTCGTCGGATACTGGGTTACTCTCCTGTGTCTTATGATTTTTTTTGCTTTTTTTACCCATTTTTCTTAACAATTGATAGTTATTATTCTAATAAAATGCATGGAATTGTTTTTTTAGGTTCAAATCAATCAATCTTTAAGCGTTATGGCTCCATCGATGTTGTCGATGATTCCGCCAACGTCAAGGTTTAAGAAGGCACGCGCTTTATGAAGACAATTGGCCGGTGAGCAATCAGCTGGGTAGATCAGATGAGGATCGAATGTAGATCTGCCTAAAACAGAACCAGGACAAAACAAACAAATATTATTAGACTATCTACTACAAATACAGGTTATTATTTTTTATATATTTACCTAAGACATACACAAAGGGCGAGTTAACTAACGTGAGGAGGAAATCAATGTTAACTGGGCGAGGAAATTTAGGGGGGAGGATATCATATAGGGGAGTTACAAGACGATTACAATCCCAAAATATGTGATTGAGCGTACCTTCCGCTAGTCCACATTCACACAGAGAGTTGTCTCGTATACGCATTTTTTTTAAACGAACCGGAGTGCAAATGTGGCCTAGCCGAAGGCGGATGATAGTAGAAGTAATTTTTTCGACATAGCCTTCCGTGTACCAGCAAACCACGGTTTACAAGGTATATTTGGTTGGATTCTACGATAATGTTTAGCAATTTCTAGTTTGGTAGTTTGCCATCGGGTGTTCCAGGCATCTCGCAAGTGGGACAGAGCTTGGGCTTTTATGTCGCGAGGAAGCAACGGTCATGGACGTTATTACCAATTGTTATCGCTTCCTTGGCACAACGGTCTGCTATTTCATTGCCTGTTATTCCGCTATGGCTTGGGATCCAGGCCAGGGTTACCTGTATATTCTCCATATAACATTTATGAAGTAGGTCTTTGGTTTGAAGACTGATACTGAAGTTATCTTTAGCATGAAAAGGTTTTTTAGCTATATCTTGCAAGCAGCTCAACGAATCAGTTAAAATAATGGTTTTGTTAAGGCGGTGGGAATAAACGTATGAAACAGCTTCCATCAAGGCAACCGCTTCACCAGAGAAAACCGAATTACCAGGAGGAAGTTTAAAACTCAGAATAATTTTGTATTTGGGGATCCACACTGCAGAGCCTACAGGGCCGTCGTTATTTATCTTGGACGCGTCTGTAAAAATAGTCAAGTGGTCTGGAAATTGATTTGCAATTATCTTATTAAAGATACTATCAGCACCGATTTGGTTTTTATAAATGCCTAAGCTATAAATTACATTGGGCTGATATATAAGGCTATCGTAACTCGTTTCGAAAAGCGGGTTTATATAATTTTGGAAAATTGGAGCCGGTAAATCTAAATACTTTTTGTAACTGTTAACCAGTAAAGGAGGCGTTTTACATGACCAGTACTGAGAGGTAGCAACAAGTTCATGTAAAGTTTCTAAGATTGGAAGCAGAGGATGGGACGCTGTTTGAAGCGTCTTGAACAAAAAACGGTCAGCCAAGAATTGTCTCCGTAAAGAGTAAGGGGGATCCATGCATTCAACCTGAAGACCGATTGTCGGGGAAGATCTCATAGACCCTGTAATTATTCTTAAACATCTTGCTTGTATACAATCTAATCTACTTATTGCTTTCTTGTTACATGGTTCCAGGATAATGCTGCCATAGTCAAAGTGGCTCCTAATAATTGCATTGTATAAAAGTTTCTGACAATATGGATGAGAACCCCATCTCACACCGGACAAACGACGCATGATATTAATATTCTTTTCTACTTTTTGACACAAGTATCGAAGATGACTTACACCCAAAAGCTTTCCATCCAGAATGATGCCCAAAAATTTCACCTCGTTTACAACCCTGACATTTGCTTCCTCAACTACTATATTAACTTCCGGCACATAACGTTTTCTGGTAAAAATGACCGCATTACTTTTTTCGGCTGATAAGGAAAGGCCATGGTCAGATAGCCACGAGCTTAAATAGTAGAGAGCAGAATTCAGTGATTGCTCAGCTTCTGAAAATACCTTAGACGAAGCATAAAGGACAATGTCATCAGCGTACTGTAAAATTTTGCAGAAACAGTTAACAGAGGTGTCCAGGTCGGAAGTGTAGAGACTATAGAGGAGGGGGCTGAGTACCGACCCCTGAGGCAGACCCTTCCACACTAGATTAGCTGCTGACATTTTCCCATTGGCTCGAACAATAATGGAACGACCCATATACATATTACATATAATGTTGATGATCCTCACAGGGATACTCAGATTAAGCAGTTTCTGCCTGAGTATAGGAAGATCTACATTGTCGTATGCGGCCGTGATATCTAAAAAGGCACCGATAACGTGCTTGCCCTCAGTAAGCGACAGACGAATGTCCGAGGTGAGAACGCTCAGGCTATCTGTAGTACCCATACCCTTTCTGAAACCAAACTGGGTTTTTGATATGATGTTTTTACTTTCTACGATCCACTCTAATCTATTTTTTACAAGATGTTCCATTATTTTTGCTATTACTGATGATAAGGCAATAGGCCTATATGAATTTGGACTAGCTGGGTCTTTACCAGGTTTTAGTATTGGTAATATTATCTGGGTTTTCCAGGAGTCTGGGATATTACCTGTTAAAAAAATGTTATTAAGAATTTCTAAAAATGTTTTCTTTGTACATTCAGAGCTTTGGACCAAAAAGAGTATGGGATTCCATCACATCCCGGAGTAGAGTCTCTGAGGTGGTCAATCGCGCAGCAAAGCTCAGCAAAAGAAAAAGCCTCATTCATTTTTTCTGATGGCGCCGCACTAGAGCAGTACCCTCCAATACCATCCTGGCTTGGAACAAAAGGAGGAGCCAACCTAGATATAAAATCTTCAATCCAGATAGATTCATTAGAGGTGATATTATTATTGGTTTGAGAGTGCCGAAAAGCTTTAATCTTTTTCCATATCAAAGTGGAAGGAGTTCTTGGGGACAGTGATTCACAAAAGGTACGCCAACCCTGAAATTTCTTTTTATTCAAGAATCTCCTAGTTTTGGCAGAAACATGCTTAAAATTGATATAATTATCCAGGGAAAGGTCTTGAGCAAAAAGAGACTCCGCTTGTTTACGCTCCTTAACTGCGGCAGAGCATTCGGCATCCCACCAAGCTGGAGATGGAAGTTTGTTGTGAGCAGAATTTTTCAAAGGGATAGAGTTATTAGCCGCTGAAAGAACTGCCTCAATGAATGAATTATACCTATCCATGTTATTTGCATGACTTGTGCTGGGAGAATTTGCCAAACAGAGGTCCAGCTCAGATCTAAACTTAGACCAATCAGCTCTACATATGCTATATTTAAGAAGTGGGACCTGTGGGGGCGTTGGGGTGATCAGAGAATGCAGAATTATTAAGATTGGAAGGTGGTCGCTCCCAAAAGAATTAGAACAAACTGTCCATACCAAAGATTGTACCAAGCCAGGTGATGCCATTGTTAGGTCAGGGACACTTACATTTTGCATAGGCGAGACTCTACGTGTTGGGGTTCCGTCGTTTAAAACGCATAGGTTAACATTGTCCATAAGATCTATTACATACCTGGAATTCGCGTCCTAATCTACTGATCCCCACAGGGGGTGGTGGCAATTAAAATCACCTAGTACTATAATTGGGGAAGGCAATGACTGCAAAATAGAATCAATTTCTTGAATTATTTCCCTATTAGGATGTGGGATATATACAGAAATAAATGATAAGTTGAGACAGCGGACTGCCACGATATTGAAATTAGGTGAATGGGGAGGGAGAATAAGTTGTGAGAAGGTTATGTTTCTTTTAATTAAAATAGCACAGCCAGCATGCCCGTCATCCCTGTCATCCCTAAGACAGGAGTAGCCTGTAACCCTAAAGTGGGATCCAGGCGCCAACCAAGTCTCCGAGATGGCAAGGATAGAAGGGCTATGTAAATTAATTAAATTTATAATTTCATGCTTTTTATTTTTAATACTTCTAGCATTCCATTGTATCAGGTTGTGTGAGGCCGTTTTGTATGGCTTTATTAATCGAAGCACAGATTTGAGCCTGGAAGGCTTCTAGAGCACTGTACGGTAAGATGTCTCCAAATCTGCTCAGGAGATCATCAATAATCAGTGACACGCCATAGCTAAGGTTGTCATTAGGTGTCTCTGAGACCTGCTGTCCCAGTGCACATCCATTTGATTGAGACGATTGAGGGGTGGATGTGATGTTTCTGTGAGCCTCTACATCATAAGACTTACCAAGCACAGGCTTGGGTCTTCTTTGCACTAGGATAGTTTTTCTATATGACTGAGTCGTCTGAGTTGTTGGGGAATTTTGAGATGATGAAGACTGCGCTGGACTTTTAGATGAGGGGAGAGCGACCTGATTTCTCGGTTTGGTTGGTTTGCTTGGCTAGTCTTTGCAATGTCAGCAAATGATGTTCTAACTGGACGGAAGCGTCTTGCAGCTTCAATATATCCTATATTTTCTTCAACCATTACCAACTTGATAGACCTTTGGCGGGCAAATTCTGGACAGCTTTGGTTGGTTGCGGCATGCGGGCCCGAACAGAAAAGACAGGATACCTCAGCATCGGGGACTGAACACTCAGTTGTTTCGTGATTTTGCGAACAACGTGAACATCTAGGATTGGAGCGGCATTGTTCTTTAATATGGCCGAATCTTACACATTTTCTACATTGAATTATAGGTAGTTTATATGTGGAGATGGGTAAGGACATGCTAAAGCTATAAATTTTTCAGGTAAAACCTGTCCGAGGAAAGTTAGTGCAACTGTTCCTGTGGGTTCCCAAACACGACGACCTTCCACTTCTCTTTTCTTATTTAGCCTACGTGCCTTGACCACTGGGCCAGACCCTGTAGGGCATTCAATGCTATTTACGAATTCCTCCAGGGTCCAGTCCAGAGGAATTTGCCTAACTACCCCCATGCGAGATACCTGAAACCGCGGGATTGCTGCAGAAAGCTTATGCGTCGTCAAAATGTCATGAGATAGAAATGAATTTGCCTCTGACGCTGTTGCGAAGTGGATTTCCATTTTTGTTTTCCCTAATGCTTTTATTTCTTTGATGCCTGGTACTTTATTATTATATATTATTTGGGCCATTTTTAAGGCTTTCATACGACTTGAAGTGTTCGTGCTTTCGGTATCCTCTCGGGACACATGAACTACAAATGGGCCTAAATCAGTCGGTGCATACTTGTAATCGTTAGCGTTTTCATATCCCGGACGGACGTACGTATGTTGAATGGACGCGCTTGGGGGACTAGATTTTTTCCGTGAAGATCTGCTCCACTATCATCTTCAGAACTAGGACGCTTTTGATTACCCGAAGGGCCACCATTTTTATCTGGAGGCACGGCGTCTTCTCCCGTATCCATGTTTACACTACCATACACCAACAAAACTTACCTTAAGTGGTTATTAACCCACAACCAACACAAATATTCAATCCTCAGTGATTATTAGCAGGAGAAACCACACAAAGTCGAGAATTTAAGCCCGGCACGTGCGTTAGCAAAAACCGCTGACAACGGAAAAAAAGTTTTTAGGTTATACTCAAGTTGCACGACCAAACGTCAATATGTCAATGTCAATTTCGTTCAGGATTTCACAGATCACGTTACAAAATTATACCTTAACGTGTTTTTTTAATAAATGATTATTATACTCTGTCAAACAAGTCTGTCAGTAAATAAGAACAAAGAAAACTATATGCATCCTATTCTTTAGGGTGCTAGAGAAAAGGATACCTATAGTTTTCTTAGTTTTTATTTACTGACAGACTTGTTTGACGGAGTATAGTGAACAACATCATCGTGTCATCCCTTTTTTTTGCCGGGTTCAGTGAGAGTAACATTAAAAAAAACATTTAAATGATATTTAAGTAAGTACAAAAAATTGTACAGTGTAGATGATACATATGTATAGGGCCCCAAACATTTCACGACTCTCCGCTTTACTTTTTTTCAGTAATAAACCGTGTTACGGAATATTTTTAGCAAATTCGTAAAGGCGTAGGCCATCTCATCTAGTTTCTACGATATACTATAGATTGCACTGTTTGGTTAATTTTTAGGGTTCCGTACCAAAAAGGTACAAAAGGAACCCTTATGGCGCCGCTTTGTCCGTCTGTCTGTTTGTCTGTCACATTATTAAATATCTCGAGAACTACTTATGCTATCGCTTTGAAATTTGAAATACTTATTAACATCGTTAACCTCTACAAATTGAAAGTTTTTATTTATTTATTTAATAATACTAATTACAGAAAATAGCCAAAATGAAAGGGGGGCAAACTGTAAATTTCAAGTACCTAGATCAAGTGGGGTATCGTTAGAAAGAGCTCAAACTGTACATATCAAAACTATTTTTTATAATTTTTAGGTTGTGGAAAAAAAATAGTTTTGAAGGAAAACGTAAAAAAATACCCCCCCCCCCCCCCAATGAATATTACAGGAAAAATAAAATCGTACACGTATCTTGAAAACTTTTTTTTTAACCGCCTTCCAAATCTCAAAGGAAGGGGTTTTCAATTCGTCTGTATTTTTTTTAATGTTTGTTCCTCGATATCTCCGTCGTTACTGGACCGATTTTGAAATTATTTTTTTTGATTGAATGTATATGCATACAGATTGGTCCCAATTTTCTCAGAACCCAGTTCTGATGATGGGATCCTGGAGAAATCGAGGGAACTCCTCAAATCTGAAAGGCATACATATGGTGATTTTTGTGTTTTTAAAGGAACAGCAACAGCATGCATTTACGTACGGAACAATGACATTTGGTGCAGTGGAGCTCCTGATGATGGTCAGAATGGAACTCCTCAAATCTGAACGGCACACTTATAGTGACTTTGGTATTTTTATAAGAACAGCATGCACTTACGTCCAGAACAGTGACATTTGGTGCAGTGGAACTGCTGATGATGGTCAGAACGGAACTCCTCAAATCTGAACGGCACACTTATAGTGACTTTGGTATTTTTATAAGAACAGCATGCACTTACGTCCAGAACAGTGACATTTGGTGCAGTGGAACTGCTGATGAAGAGTGAGCCGCCCCTGGTTAGAGTTCCGTTCTGATAATCATTGGGATATTATTAAGCGCACAGCAAAAAAATAATCGCCTATCAATTTATCGTCATCAATAATATACTTCTGTACATCAAATTAATTACTTCACTGCAAATAAACTAAATGATTAACAAAACTAGTAATGCAGATTATTCCAAAATACACATCAGCACGACATTACTTTTTTCCTCTAATGCAAGACAATTAAATTCCTTTAGGAACAAAAATACAACAATCTTATCAAAAATACTAATTGCGCAGCAATTTACCCGTCTTCATAGCAAATTATTCAATTCGAAGAGCATACATCCTTTTTTCTTATTTTTTAAGTATTCACGTTCAGCTAATTTAATAATTATTATAGCTACAATATCTTAATTCATTGCATTATTTCTAAGGAACAGAACTGTCACCGTCACGAAAACAAACTTTTGCTAGAAAATTGGGTTAGGTTAGGTAAGAACTGCGACCCTCACGAAAACAAATTTTTGTGAGAAAAGTGGGTTAGGTTAGGTTAGAACTGTGCCCAAGGAGGCGGCCATCGTTGAGTCTTGGGGGCAAAGTAATGGTTCAGTGGACGTTAGGGTTGAGCATGAGGTGGAACAACTCGGAGCTGCGCTGATTCGCATCTGCGACGCAGCGATGCCTAGAGCAAAACTTCTTTCGACGAAACGACGGGTGTACTGGTGGATACCAGAACTCATTGCTAGAATTCACTGCCAGAATCAATTGCGAAACGCTTGCGTGGCTGCGCGCCGTCAATACACAAGAAGTAGAAGAAGGCGCATCCGAGTTCAAGAAGAGGAAGATGCTTTTTACGAATTGTACAGGGCCGCTCGTAAAACGCTGCATAATGCTATCGCGCAGGCCAAAGAGGCCAGGGAAGCGCTCAACAGGGATCCATGGGGCAGATCGTATCGGAGCGTAAGGCAAAAGCTCCGGCCCAGCAGTCTCGAGCCAGATCTTTTGGAACGAGTTGTCAGTGCTCTTTTCCCAGGAAGGGGCGGCTTTGTGCCACCAGCTATGGCATCTGGTTGTGCCATACCACCAGACGTGGTTAGAGAGGTACCGCCAGTCACGGAGGTCGAACTGAGTGTTGCTGTCTTGAAACTCCGCTCTAAAAAGACAGCACCCGAGCCAGACGGCATACCTGGGCGAGCCCTGGTAGTCGCGCTTAGCGAGATGGAGGAAAGAGTCAGAAACCTTTTCACTGCGTGCCTAACCCAGAGGCGTTTTCCCGATAGGTGGAAAACAGGCAAGTTGGTGCTCCTTCGGAAGAACGGGCGCCCACCTGATCAGCCGTCAGCATATCGCCCCATAGTGCTGCTTGACGAGACGAGCAAGGTCTTCGAAATTATAATCGCCGCCCGTCTCGTTAAGAGCATGCAGCCGGGTCTGAGCGATTGCCAATATGGCTTCCGTCCGCAGCGTTCGACACTAGACGCAATTGCCCAAGTAAGGGACTTCGCAGAAGAGGAGATCTCCGAGGGTGGGACTGTGATGTCTGTGTCACTAGACATTTCGAATGCATTCAATACCTTACCCTGGGAGACAATAAAGGTGGCACTCAAATATCACAATGTGCCCAATCATCTACAAAACACAGTGGCGGAATACTTTGCCGGGCGCGTTGTGGTATTCCCAACTAAAGATGGCTGGGGAAGCCGGAATGGCGTGCGGTGTTCCACAGGGCTCGGTGTTGGGGCCGCTCCTGTGGAACATTGGATACGATTGGGTCTTACGCGGGGCCACTGTGTGGGGGGTCAGCATCTCCTGCTATGCTGATGACACTCTCGTGTCGGCCCGTGGCAGAACCTACAGGGAGGCCGCCTATGTAGCCACAGCTGGGGTAGCACACGTAGTGCATAGGATTCGGGCGCTAGGTCTGGAAGTCGCACTGCACAAATCCGAGGTTCTGGTCTTCCACGGGCCTCGAAATAAACCTCCGGAGGGAGCCCAAATTACAGTGGGGGGAACTTCCATGGCCATCGGGTCGACGATGAAGTACCTGGGAGTTCGAGGAACACTTCAAGCGTCTGGCCCCAAAATTGCTGGCTGCTGCCGGCGCGCTTGGGCGTGTTCTCCCAAATCTGTAGGCCTAGCACATGATGGCCGCGGGAGTATGTCGCCGCGAGATAGATTCTAACTGTATTAATGACATAAGGACGGGTAGTCTATCTCGCGGCGACATGCTCCCGCGGCCATCATGTGCTAGGCCTACTGGACGGGCCAGGAGGAGCATGTAGACGACTCTATATGAGCGTGGTACGTTCAATGGCTCTCTACGGGGCGCCAATATGGGCGGACACCCTGGGATCTAAAAGTGAGGCCCTTCTGCGTCGTCCTCAACGAGCTATAGTTCTCAGGGTGGCTCGAGCGTACCGCGACAATTCGTACGCGGCAGCTAGCCTACTAGCCGGAAGCCCGCCGTGGGACCTTGAAGCCAAGGTTCAAACTGCGGTCTATTGGCGGGTGACGGCAGCAAGGAGGGAAGAGAACTGGCCTGCCCCTCAAGAAATCCAAAAATGGAGAGAAGAAGCACGAGAAGTGCTCTTCGAGCGTTTGGAGATCCCGGGAGCTAGCCGGGAACCAGAAAGAAGCGGCCGCTGTTCGGCCCGTTCTAAAAGAATGGGTGGAACGTAAGTACGGCGCACCGTCTTTCCATCTCACACAGCTCCTGACGGGGCACGGCTGCTTCGGCTGGTACCTGTGTGAGAGGGTGGGAAGGGAGCCTACTACAGCGTGTCACCATTGTGATCGAAGAGCAGTGGACACGGCCCAACACACGTGCGAAGAGTGCCCTGCTTGGGATGAGCCTCGCGCTACCCTGTTCACGGTTATAGGGGGTGATCTCTCACTGCCGACGCTAATACGCCATATGCTTAGCAGTGAAGAGGAGTGGGAGGCAGTGACCACCTTTAGCGTCGTTGTCATGACGCAAAAGGAGGCCGCCGAAAAAGTGCGCGAGCTCAGCGCCGCAGAAGGTCAGGCAGGCGGCGAAGAGTCTTCGCAGAGAGACTGATGCCGCCCTAACCGAAACTTGCGGGTGATGGACCGGGAGCTACATCTTCCGCCTGAAGAGTTTCTGTGCTGGAAGGCCCTCAAGCGTTTTAAGGGTACCTTCAGCGGAGTATAGGCTGCATGACCAGCCACAAGAGCCGGGCTCGCAAGGGCAACGCTGGCGGGGCAACGGTGGTCTACAACCGTGTTCCCGAACCCCCGCCCAAGGCGAGCGTCGGAACACCCCAAGGGGTTTAGTCCATGGGAGTCGGACATACCCACTTATCTCTCCCGGGCCAGTGGGATCCAGGTTAGAACTGCGACTCTCAGAGAAACAAACTTTTGTGAGATAAGTGAGTTAGATTAGGTTAGAACTTTGACCCTCACGGAAACAAACTTTTGTGAGATAATTTTTAAGAAAAAAAAACCGTCGCCTTTCGGGTTCTGGTGAAAGTTACTTGCGAATGTTGGTTTATGTAGAAATGTGTAGGTATTTTTTTAAACTGCTTTTAATGCTTTAATTATTAGATGGCAACATAAATGAATATACGTATAACGTTAAGGTTTGAGGAGTTTCCTCAATTCCTCATGAATCCGATATTATATTATAAGAAATCGAAGCTTGACAAACTTTGACTTGAAAACTCAATATGCTTAACAAACATAACTAAATAAATAAATGTCACTGTTCTAAACTTAAATGCATGCTTTTCTTGCAAAAATACCAAAGTCACTTATGAGTGTGCCGTTCAGATTTGAAGAGTACGGTTCTGACTATCATCAGCAGTTCCACTGCACCAAATGTCACTGTTCTGGACGCAAGTGCATGCTGTTCTTATAAAAATACCAAAGTCACTATAAGCGTGCCGTTCAGATTTGAGGAGTTCGGTTCTGACCATCAGCAGTTCTACTGTACCAAATGTCACTGTTCTAGACGTAAGCGCATGCTGTTCTTATAAAAATGGCAAAGTCACTATAAGCGTGCCGTTCAGATTTGAGGAGTTCGGTTCTGACCATCATCAGCAATTCCGCTGCACCAAATGTCACTGTTCTGGATGAAAGTGCATGCTGTTCTTATAAAAATACCAAAGTCACTATAAGCGTGCCGTTCAGATTTGAAGAGTTCTATTTTGGCCATCATCAGCAGTTCCACTGCACCAAATGTCACTGTTCCGTACCTAAATGCATGCTGTTCCTTTAAAAACACAAAAATCACTATATGTATGCCTTTCAGATTCGAGGAGTTCCCTCGATTTCTCCAGGATCCCATCATCAGAACTGGGTTCTGAGAAAAATGGGACCAATCTGTATGCATATACATTCAATTAAAAAAAAAATTTTCAAAATCGGTCCAGTAACGACGGAGATATCGAGGAACAAACATTAAAAAAAAAAAAAAAAAAAAAAAAAAAAAAAACATACAGACGACTTGATAACCGTCCTTCTTGAGATATGAGGCGACGGTTAAAAAAAGTGGATTAGGTTAGGTTAGAAGTAGTCAATAAGTTTTAAGAAAAAAAAAACCGCCGCCTTTGGGGTTCTGGTGAAAGCTACTTGCGAATGTTGGATTATGTAGAAATGTGTAGGTATTTTTTTTAACTGCTTTTAATGCTTTAATTATTTGATGGCAACAAAAGTCAATATACGTATACCGGGGTTTGAGGAGTTTCCTCAATTCCTCATGAATCCGATTATAAGAAATAGAAGCTTGACAAAATTTGACTTGAAAAGTTAATATGCTAAATAAATATTACTGTTCTGAACTTAAATCCATGCTGTTTTTATAAAAATACCAAAGTCACTATAAGTGTGCCATTCAGATTTGAGGAGTTCGGTTCTGACCATCATCTGCAGTTCCACTGCACCAAATGTCACTTTTCTGGACGTAAGTGCATGCTGTTCGTATAAAAATACCAAAAGTCACTATAAGCTTGGCGTTCAGATTTGAGGAGTTCCGTTCTGACCATCATCAGGAGTTCCACTGCACCAAATGTCACTGTTCTGGACGTAAGTGCATGCTGTTCTTATAAAAATACCAAAGTCACTATAAGCGTGCCGTTCAGATTTGAGGAGTTCCGTTCTGACCATCATCAGCAGTTCCACTGCACCAAATGTCACTGTTCCGTACGTAAATGCATGTTGTTCTTTTACAATAAAAACACAAAAATCGCCATATGTATGCCTTGAAAGGCAGAAGAAGATCTGAAGATTTGAGGAGTTCCCTCGATTTCTCCAGGATCCCATCATCAGAACCGGGTTCTGAGAAAAATGGGACCAATCTGTATGTATATACAACGAATCAAAAAAAAATTCAAAATCGGTCCAGTAACGACGGAGATATCGAGGAACAAACATTAAAAAAAAATACAAACTAATAGAGAACCCCCTTAGAGATTTTAGGCGGCGGTTAAAAAAGCCGTTCTTCTTTTCTGAATGCGCTTTAAATTTATTTTTTTTTGCTGGTCACTGTATGTTGTAATTAATAAAAAAAATGATTGCAATTAGAATAAAATTCTGTGTCATTTAGATTAAACTGCTGTATATTATGTAAAAATAGAAGCTACATTTAAAAAAAAAAGCGTTGCTAGGTATACTGTGCGTTAGTAATTATTAGCGATGCAATCATGAAAAAGCTTTACTAAAAGTTAAAATAGATGCACGCCACGAATTATATTGTAGTGTATTTAGTAATATTTTGAGTTGAATATTTTGCTGTTCAATTAGTATTTTTGATATGAATTTGGACTATATTTGCGTAAAAAAAGTTATTTTTTTGATTTTCGTTTAAATACCACCCATAATCATTCTCATCTGTAAGTACTTCAGAATCATCCAGATTTCTAAATTGGTTCAGAAATGACGGAGATATCGAATAACAAACATTAAAAAATATACAGACGAACTGATAACATAATCCAACATTTGAAAGTATTTATCACCAGAACCCCAAAGGAAGGCGGTTTTTTTTTTCTTAAAAATTATTATTTGTAAAAAACCTTTCAGATTTACATTTTCAATTTCAACACCCTTGCTGGTGTTTATTTTACCTGTATTTTTTAACAGAATAACAATGAAATTACCTGCTTTCAAATAAAGGCAAAATGGTTAAAATCGGTTCACGCCATAATCAATTATCCCATAAAAATCATCTTCCATATTAGCTCGCACACATTAGTTTACTCAGTTTCCCGATAGATGTCGCTGTACGTTGAACTCTCATTTCCTACATCGCGTTTTTCCTGATATAATGAGGTCGATCCAGGAGCGTCCTTACGACATGTCGTAATCGTAAAGCTAGGAACATACTACGCGGACGTCCGTCGTAAATCGACCGCGGACGGGAATCTGGACAATGAAATTACACATAACCGTGCAAACTATCGGTCGACGGACGTGGACGTGGCTTAGAGCGCATGGACGTCCGATCGAAATCTGGCTCGCTGGATGTTTTGTTCCGTGCACACTGATCGGTCGCGGTCGCGGTCGATTTACGACGGACGTCCGCGTAGTATGTTCCTAGCTTAAGTCGTAAACTGTTGAAGTCGAATTTAGTGATTTTATTTGGACGTTGTCTAACAATAAAATTGTATAATAAAAAATATTACTTGTTATATTACTTGTGGTAAATTGAGTCTTGAGGGATTTAGTCAAGTCTAGAGTTCTTTAAATAACAGTTTGATGATTCAACTATTGAAAGTTTGTACGGAACCCTCGGTGAGCGTGTCCGACTCACACTTGACCGGTTTTTTATTTTGTAGCGTACCTCTAACTTTTAAATCATGTGTCATAAAAATGCCTAAAAATCCTTTTTTGAACTGTAAGATTTTTCTTTTGTGTACCTACTCAATGAAGATTAAATACCTACTCAACAAAGATTAAATAAATAACATCATGGGACTGACAGGTTAATTGCTAATATTTTTTTTTTCAAAATAATTACACTGGGCATGGCCCGCATTTGCGCGACATGCACTTGTTTGGGTTTATGTTACTAATATCTGGGCGACCGAGCTTCGCTCGGTTCTATTTTAATATATCACGTCTTTAGATAAAAAAAAACTTATAAATACAAAAACAAAAAAAAAGACAAAAAACAAAAACTTAATTTCTGGCCGGGATTCGAAACCCTGACACCTACGATCTATCTGCGTACATTAGACCGACCTCGTGCGACTGAGCTACGCGGAATCGATGCGCGCGCGGCGAAATTAAGGACCATATTTTACGTTTACAAATGCGAAAGAAAAACTCATGAAAACTCGAAAATTCGCGTTTTCCGGGATCTAAGGCTACGCTAGATCTGAAAAATCGATCTGAAACCCCCCGAAAACCCCCACAAAACAAATTTCAGCGAAATCGTTAGAGCGGTTTCCGAGATCGTCGGTATATATAAATAAATAAATAAATAAATAAATAAATATACAAGAATTGCTCGTTTAATAGTATAAGATTTGGTTATTGGGTAGTTACCACAAAAATGATAAATATAAGGCATATCCTTGCGTTAAAAGAATTTTTCCCCTCACTAGCTCGGAAACGCGTGTTTTGTCCTTTAATACCAGCGGGTAAAAACGCATTTTATCCACTAGTGGGTAAAGTAATTTGACCAAGAATAAAGTCAAATTAACTGCTTTAAAATTGATAAAAGTAGGTGAATTTAGTAATAATGATGATTTACCACCTGTGGAACTACTGGAAGCAGTGATAAACGCATTTTTTGCGTTGTAGTTTCCTCGCTACAGTGAGGGGAAAAGTTTTGTGTTACACTCGAGTGCAAATGTATTTTACTTCTCGTGTGTTAAAAAACTCACAAGTTCAGGATTCTATTCTCGAACCACTCGCTTCGCTCGTGGTAGTCGTGGTTCAACTGTAGAATCCTTTCACTTGCTCGTTTTTCAATTCCACACTCGGCGTTAAAATGCAACTTTGCCCCCTTGTATAACAAATAACTATTAAATTAAAAACAGACAACCGGTCTGGCTCAATCGGTAGTGACCCTGCCTGCTGAGCCGCGGTCCTGGGTTCGAATCCCGGTAAGGGCATTTATTTGTGTGATGAGCACAGATATTTGTTCCTGAGTCATGGATGTTTTCTATGTATATAAGTATGTATTTATCTATTTAAGTATGTATATCGTCGCTTAGCACCCATAGTACAAGCTTTGCTTAGTTTGGGGCTAAGTTGATCTTGACTGGCACGTATTTAACCGGGCGACTAAATAACCATAGAAATGGGTATCAAAAATAATAGTTTGGCGACTAAAATGGGGCCTCAAATTATTTCAATATGAGGTAGCATTTTAATGTCATTACGGCTACGGTTTATTCAGACGCGAGTACCAACTATTTATTTGGCAACTGAATTATTATATTGGAAACAATTTAAGAGATACAGTTTAATAGGAAAACGGCTGTCTATTAATATAAAATATACAGTTCTTTTAAAATATTTATATAGCAAATTAACATAAAAAGTACATTTAAAATTTATACATCGGCACTCATCACCTGAGCTATCATTTTAATAAAAAAAAGGATTCTTATAAAATATAATGGTCGACAAAATATTATACTTATGGGTAAGAAATTAGGTGTTTGGGTGTGCTGGCAACTTCGTCTCTATACAATGAATTTAACTTTTCATGACGTTTACTCTATCGAATCTAAGGCCGGCCTTACGCAGTCTTAACATCACTCTGAAAGATTCATTTTTTTGGCAGGAAAACCTTACTCAGAATATGCTTTGGCATAAATCGTTCCGCAGATTTTATCGAATCTTATGCTGGCATAATGTTAATGAGCAAACTAATCTTCTAAATTAAGAGTACTTCCGTAGATTTTTGTTTGCATAATATTTAGGCGGTAAAAAGTTGTCCATCTTCTTCCTATTTCTGTTATGATAGCGAGTCATGTGTGTTGGGGATGCAAGATACCTAACACTCCTCCTCGCTTCGCTCGTCGTCGTACCTAACGGTGCATCTGGGACTGTATTTCATTTCCTCTTTGCTATCGTTGTTTTGTTCACACAAAATACCTAAGAATTATGCCATAGCAAATTTGGTACGACTTATATTCTACTAAAAAAATAACCTAACCCTAACCCACTTTTCTGCTAGCAGAAAATAATTCTGCTCTTGTAATATTATAGTATACGATTATCATGGTATTTTTTTTAAATACCGCGTCGGTGGCAAACAAGCATACGATCGGCCTGATGGAAAGTGGTCACCGTAACCTATGGACGCCTGCAACTCAAGGGGTATCATATGCGCGTTACCGACCCATTAGAAGCTGATACACTCCTTTTTGCTGTGTACTTATTATAATATGATTTGGTACGCGTTACCTTATAGAGATATTTAAATACTACTCGTGGTTTACGGGTCGCAAATACGATGTTTGAATAGAATAGAATAAACATTTATTCGTGAACACAGGCAAGACAAAATACACATAATAACAACAAGACAGAAAGGAATGAAGTGCCACGAAATGGCCTCATCTCAGCGTGTTGCTGGTGACTTCCAGCGCTGATCTTCCGATGAGACCATCGGTACGTAGCAACCTTCAACCCGTTTTCATAAAGAAACGATTTTATATGTGTTTTAAAAAAAACCTACTTCCCATTATTTTTTTTAGTTGCCTCCGCAATTTAAATACTACTTTAAACGATGAGCCAAGTATAATTATTTAGGTGCTAACATCTAGATGACTACAAATATTAAAAATCTTACGCTTTACAATACTAGGTGCCAATTATTATTTTAGTCGCCAAAGTATTGTTTAATGTTCCTCGGCAATATTTTTGGATGCTTGAAATTTGCTGCCGTTTTTTCAATAATAATGATGCTTAATATTTGAGGCTCATATATTTTTTTTGTCGCCACAATATTAAAACACAGCCAAATTATATTATTGTATGCCCGACTTAACTTCCCGTTTAATATTTTAGTTGCCCGGTTAATTATATGTTTATTTATTTCGTGGTTTCAAATACCATGGAGTCGCTATTGTATATATAAATAGTGTTTATTTAAATGTTAGTCAATCTAGGTACATACCTAGATTGACTAACATTTATAGCATTGGTTATAATACTAAAATCGCTATTACCTTCCTATTGATTACATAATCAATAGGAAGGTAATAGCGATTTTAGTATTATAACCAATGCTCGGACAAGTCATCGCAGAAACAGATATGGACATGGGACAAAACTATTATAGAGTCGAGACTTAAGATTATTATTATCTAAAGCTGATATTATCGTAATTTATAATTTAACATTTGACCTTTTTAGTCGCATATCTGTCTTGAATTTGTCAAAGTGGCATGCTTGAAACAGTTTTGTGGTGACAATTTAAATTAATACAATTATTTGCTTAATTATGGTTATTTCTAAATATTTTAAATATGGTGCAAATAAATACAATTAATAAGTCGATTAAGGACTACCCCGAGCTCTGTTATCAGGAAAATGTCAAGGAATAAATTCAAATTTCTCTAATATATTGTTTTATTTTGTGTGACATAACATGTTTTTTCCATGTACCTAATATACAACGCACGTTATTTCCGTGTATAGGTTTTTTTAAAGTAAAAAAAAGACATGTTAATATAATAATACAGTTGTAACAGAAGATGTAAGTAATAGTTTATTACTTGCTCTACATTTTGGCATTAAAATCTCATTTTCAAAAAAAAGTGACTAGACATGTTCTTTCCGTGGACCCTTCATATTATGTATATTTCGTTGATCTCGGAATCCCTTGAGTTGCAGGCGTCCATAGGTTATGGTGACCGCTTTCCATCAGGTGGACCGTATACCTGTTTGTCACCGACGTCCTATATAAAAAAAACGGTTCTAACGGTTTTGATGAAATTTACTATATGGGGGGCGAAAATCGATCCGGTTAAGTTTCATCTCTGGGTAGACGCGCATTTTTGAGTCTTCATTTCATGTTTTCCGAGCAAAGCTTGGACGGACTCCCATCATTCATAAAACTTGCAATATCTAACATACAGCGTATATAATATATTTACAGTAGATTTAGACATCAACAGGCAGCTACATCATTGCGTTTGCCAAATTTGGTATGAGCAAGATTATTATCAAAACGTTTAGAACTTATAGGTACCTATTTGGTATTTGGTTGCTAAGGAACTATTTTGTCAGTCAGAAATCCAGCACAAAACTGTACTTAACATAATCCTCTATTGATTAGCTGTAAATGAAAATTTATGATTTTATAGCATTGTTCTTTATAGATTTGTTCATTTCATGGCGATAAAAAGGTGTCTAGATAGTTCAAATTTTAAAAAGCAGAAACATCAATTTACCAAAATCTTTCTTTCTTTCTTATTTAATTAATACATAGGTATTGATTCCCAAAACTATTCTTATCAGCAATAATTGTTTTGTACCTGGCAGCAGGATTATAAATTATAGGGTGTTAATAGTCAGTTAATCGCTGAAGTGTAAGATAAACATACTGCTACTCGTGATAAACGCTGTGTTTACGTAACAAACGCGAGGCCGCTATCTCGCGTAGCTGGAATGAAATAAGTAGCGCTCTCCGGTGCCGATGTAGCGGCGGCGCGCGACGCCCACCTCCCGCCGCGCCGCTCGTGACCGGCCGGCCCGACGCCCGACTGCCGCAATCTAGCAAAAGCAATCAAATTCACATGTCGTCTGTCAGCTACTTTTGATCTTTACCTTGCGGTGTAAACAAGTGTTCTACTAAAACAATAGGTACTTTTTTTTTTTTTTTTTTTGAGAGAGAAGTTGGGAATTTAGAGATATCCTCTATCCTATCCACAAATCGGACGCCGTGATGTCCCGGAGGGACATCACGGGGAGATACAATAGGTACTATTAATTCAAACTGTGACCATGGCCGACAAGGAGTATATTCTCGGAATGGACATAGGGACCACTTCAGTCAAAGTGTGTGTTTACGATCCCGATACGAAAGAAATAATTGCTAAACAGAACAAGGATACCGCAGCCAATATTCCCAGTGACCAGGGCATCGAGGGGAACAAGCAGGATGTACCGAAAATAGTTTCAGCTGTGCACTACTGCGTGTCCCGCCTGCCGAGGGATGTTCTGCGGCATGTCAAAAAAATCGGCGTTTGTGGCCAGATGCATGGAGTGGTGCTGTGGAAGAACTCGGAGAACAAGTATGTTATACTCTTCTAAATTTAACCAAACAGAAAATATGAGTAAAATTAAATCTTCAAACCTTATACATACACCCGTTATAGTTTTCAACACTTCTGGCTTCTGGCATTCCTCGCGATGCGAGTAAATAAAAAGTGGAACAATTAGTTACTGACACAACAATTAATTAGATTTTCTAATACAAGACTGAGTATTAATAGAACCCTCAAGAGTTAGTCACGTTGTGTTTGATTGTTCTTTGAAGTACTTAGGTACTTACCTATTGAAATATGTAATTAAGGAAAACAGTAGGTACAACGATTATAATCGACGAAAGTTATTTTAAGGCCGTTGATATCTGTTTCGATTGACTTTGAAATTAAAACCTCGTTAATATGCGTTCCACGACAAATTTTCTGAATCGTAATTATTTACATGTCGTATTACACAACTAGACATGTGGGTGGTCTTAAATGACACGTGAAGGGAAATTAAAGGAAAACTTGCTATCTCAAGGAAAGATCCGGTTCGGGTTGCCGGAAGTAGCAAGCGTCGGGGTAGATTTTTTTGCGCGTGTCCCTTTCCCCTTTACCAAAGCCTAATCTCAAATGACGGTAATAAAAGCGAGCCTCGAGACTAAATGGGTTTTACTTTCATTTCAGAGCTTGGGAGAAAGTAGAAAAGGATGGAAATGTGATTAGATTTGAAGCCGTTAGAGAGAATATGTCGGCGCTGTACACTTGGCAGGACACGCGATGCAGGCCGGAGTTTTTGGACGCCCTGCCCAAGCCTGACTCCCACCTCAAGTGTTATTCCGGTTATGGGTGCGCCACGCTCTTATGGATGCTTAAACATAAACCTGAGAAATTGAAGAACTTCAACTGCTCAGGCACCGTGGAGGATTTTGTAGTTTCAATGCTTTGCGACTTGGACGTCCCCGTGATGTCCGACCAAAACGCTGCCAGCTGGGGATACTTCAATACTGAAAAGAAAGAATGGAATGTCGACATATTACAGTCGATCGGCTTTCCAGTCAATCTCCTTCCGAAAGTCGTAAAAAGCGGAGAGTTCGTTGGTAAATTGAATTCTTCGTGGAACGGCATCCCCGAGGGCACGCCAATAAGCGCGGCGCTAGGAGACTTGCAATGTTCGATGTTGGCGACCCTAGAAAATAGCCAGGACGCTGTCTTGAATATTTCAACGTCTGCTCAGCTTGCTATTATCGCCAATAGCATATCTGATCTCGGTTGCAGCACCGTTGAGCATTTACCTTATTTCGGGAACACATATTTAGTAGTAGCCGCCTCGCTGAATGGAGGGAACGTTCTCGCAACATTTGTGAAAATGCTGCAGCAATGGATGCTGGAATTCGGTTTCCCTATTCCTCAATCGAAGGTTTGGGAGAAGCTGATTACGATCAGTTCGGCCGCGCCGCCGCCGTCGTCGGAAATGAAAATAATCCCTCATTTATTAGGCGAGAGACATGCGCCGACAGCCAAAGTCTCGGTGGCCGACATTGACTTGTCCAACATTCATCTGGCTTCGGTATTTCGGTCGCTGTGTGACAGTTTGATTCAGAACTTGCACTCCATGATGCCCAAAGAAATATTGCGCAACGCAAATATTAAAAGAATAGTTGGAAACGGGTCGGGATTATCGCGCAACGTTGTTTTGCAGCGAGCCGTGGAGCACTACTACAGCTTGCCGCTGGAGTTTACGTCAGGGGGAGATGCGGCTAAAGGTGCAGCTGTAGCTGTGGTGGGGAAGTAAATTATTATAGACATACTTGCCTGTTTGTACTACAGTCACTATATTCAGCAAAACCCCATTAAGATGTAAGCGCTAATTGAAAAAAAACCTACAAACTTTGTAGTGACAAGGCACCTAGTCTAGTACCTACTCTCGCCATCATAGTCAGTAAAAAAATGTTTATGAATCATTTTTTTACATTTCAGGGCTGTAACGTAACACGTCATTAGACCAAGATTGTACTTGTAATTTATAATTAGTTGTAGGTACATATACATACAAGTAGACAATAAAGGTAATTAATATATTGTTTTAAATGGAAACGTTTTAATAGTGAATTAAATTGCATGTGATGTAAGTATTAGTAAGTTATCATTAAATGTGTATGTATTTCTATCTCAATGACATCGAGCCATTATGTGCCATGTTTATTGTTTACTCGTGTAGGTTAACTGAATGTTATATTTGTATTTAATTAGCTCTCTTTATTACTACGAGAAGGGTTGCTTTCGTATATTTTATTTAGTGAATTTGATATAGATAGGTACACATAATTGACAGCTCTGCTATATTCTAATTACGAACATCTGATAAACAATACGAATAGATAAAGCTCGTAGTTCATCTTCTTTCTCCATTATTATACAGGTATTTTGCATAATTATATGAAATATTTTACAATGTGAATGTTGAGCAACTTTTACTATGGGACCAAACCCAGAAAACACGTAAAAATATAGACTGTTTCGTATGTTTCTGGTTGGTCTGATATATATACTTTCTATAAAAGTAAATTATCTTATTCTCGATTTCAGGTTTTTAATCAACAAACACCCTGTGTATTTAAAATTGCCTACAATGGCCTAAGAGTATAGGCGGTTTATAACAGATGTAGTTAATGATGAGTGGGGAACTTATTGTAACATGGTTAAAATTGAGGTGTTTTTTAAAGTTGTTTTATTGTTTAGGTATCTATGGCTCTATGTATGGAAAATGTTACAAAAGTTGGTTTTAAATTAGCTGGGCTGAAAATGGTTTGTTGTATTGTATTAGTTCGGGGTCGTTCGGGCGGTTTTCCGCACTGAGTAGGCCGATAAGTAGTAAGTACTACACTATCATATATATATGATCATAGGTCTGTATGCCTCCCTTTTTCTCCAACGTGCAGAAAAAGGACGGCGTGTTGTCTGTGATCATATTTCTATGATAGTGTACTATCGGCCATAGGCAAATTGTTTACTTGTTGAAAGTTGAAAACCGCAGTACAAAGATAGAAGATATATACCTTACAACGTGGTCCTTAATATTGCAAGGGGTTAAGGTGCAATAATTTTTTTCCATATCAAACGCACTTTGTAGAACATATTCCGAGATAATGATATAATGAACAGCTTATCTTTAGTAAATTATTAGTATTATTACTTATTAAAATGTACCAAAGTTATAAATTGCATTTTATTTATTGTTCCTATTATTCATTCCATGTATGTACGTCCCCAGTTAAAAGGTGGCAACCGGCAAATTTGAAAAATGTGGGCAAAGTTTTATCGTCACATGGGCCATTTTTTTTAAAGATGTGGCGTTTTTTAAACCGAGCGTGGAGTGGAGGGCGCTTATCAGGATCGAAAGACCTCTCTGGATTCTGAGTATGAATTGCGTAAAAAATACCTATGTTATGGCCCCTGTACACACATGGCCAACGGTTCCACCAACCCCCTTGGCCAAGCGTGTAGAGGGCTACTTGGCCGTAAGTTGGCAGTTGGCGCTTGCGCTTGCCGGCCAACCGATTGGTGTCGGTTTTTTGTCCACACATCAAAGGATCTTGGCGCCAATGGCCAACTGCGTTTACACGTTGGCGCTTCATTCAGTTGGTCGTCAGCCGTCAGAGAGGACGGTAGTGAAATATTTACGAAAATAATAACTATCTATGTCAATAATAGTGTAGATTTTAGGAAATAAAATAACCTTGCAAATGTTTAATGAATTTCCTAAAAAAGATAAATGTTCTTATCAGAATATTCAAAAAATTGTTAATATTTCAAATAATTTAATTTTACTACGGGGTTATTATTTTTTAATCAAATTTTTCTGACAACGTCTATGACCTAGAATTTCCTAGACTTTTCCATTCCACGTCCATCTTCCATGAAGAGCCAATGCCAAGTGATTGGTTCGCCAATGTGTAAACAGCGGCTCTTATCTTGGCCAAGTGAAACCCCTTGGCCAAGATAAGAGCCGCTGTATATAAAGGGCTGGTGGAACCGTTGGCCATATGTGTACAGCGGCCATTACATAAAAAGTCGAGTGGAACTTTGATTTGGACAAATTGAAAAATTTTGGCCCTCAATAAAATTTGTCTACACGGGAAGCATGGTCGCGCGATAGACGATAAAATAGCAGGCCGTCCCTATCGCACTATTTGTAAGTGCGATAGGGACGGCCTGATATTTTATCGTCTATCGCGCGACCATGCTTCCCGTGAATGGATATTCGTCATGCGCCTTATGCGAGCGCATTAGTTGATTACTATTTCTGAACGGCCTAAACAGCAAAATGTCAATGTCACTTCTGTCATTTGATTTGTCAAATGCTTTAGTCGTGTACTATTTGAAAGAGATACCGTAACGTAAACTTTTGTATTAATTAACATTATTTGCATCAGTACGAAAAACCGAAATACTAAACCAACTGTCTTACTTATTAGTCACAGCATTCTTGCAGCACTGACGATGTACAAGCAGGTCACATATTTATTACGTTAAGTTTCATGCCACAGTGAACAACTCGAACATTATAATGGAGAGTAACAAGAAAGTAGAGGACATGGATACTCCAACTGCCGAGGGGAATCTGTTGGAGCAGCCGGTGGAGGCGAGGGTATCGGCGCGTAATCCTCTAATGAAAGTGCACACTTATGTGGTAGCGTTGCGACCATGGTCGCTGAGTGCAAGCTTGCTGCCTACACTGCTAGGGGCTGCCCTGGCGTGGCGCCTGCCCGGCGAACAAGCCTTTAGCTGGCCCGCACTGCTTCTCACGCTGTGCACAGTGCTCCCAGTGCATGGTGCAGGCAATGTCGTCAACACATACTTTGACTTCGTTAAAGGAATCGACAATCGCAAGTCCGATGATCGAACGCTCGTCGATCACCTCCTAAGCATCGATGAAGTGGTCTCCTTAGGTGCCATATTGTACCTGGCTGGCTGTGCCTGCTTTGTTCCTCTGGTAATGGTGTCTCCGGCTCGCATGGAGCATTTAGCACTTGTGTATTTTGGTGGCTTATCATCCTCCTTCTTGTACACAGGGGGCATCGGTCTGAAGTATATAGCTTTAGGTGATATTTTAGTTCTAGTCATATTTGGGCCCGTATCAGTGGTGTTTGCTTTCCTGGCACAGACAGGGAGGGTTGATTGGCCTATAATTTACTATGCAATCCCTCTTGCTCTCAACACTGAAGCTATTCTGCATAGCAACAACACAAGGGATCTGGAAACTGACAACAAAGCTGAAATTGTCACATTAGCTATTCTGATTGGAAAGACGGCATCTTATTTACTTTATGCATTCCTATTATTTATCCCATACATAATGTTTGTAGTGGCATCAGTCCGGTGCTCTCTATGGTTCTTGCTGCCCATGCTGACTCTGCCTAGAGCATTTAAAATAGAAAGGATGTTCCGACACCCAGATACTATGAGATATGTGCCTCGTCAGACCGCTAGGCTAAATTTCTACTTTGGTATGCTCTATATGATTTCATGTTTGTTTGCTTATAGATTACCTTTCCTTTTGCCTCGATAATCTGAGGTAAGAAGCATTCCCAATTTACACATTTACCATTGTACTTACTGAGCTTCTGAAGTTAGTTTGCACTCTTATGTGCATTGACTGCCACTATTATAAAGTGCCCAAAGTAAACAAAGATGTTCTAGAAAATTTCCCAGACTTGACTAATTAGTCAATATGTATATCACATATCATCTGTCTTTTGCAAGAAGGTTAAGACTCAAGTTGAATAAACAACTATTATGATTAAAACTGTAAAGCTAAATATTGTACAACTAGGGAACAAATCAACTTAGTTTTATTAACAATATTGATTTGTGTTTCTAATGTAATTATAAAATGACATATTCATTTACACAAGGAAAAGTGACCAGGCCAGAACAACAATGTTTCATTTTGTAGTTGGCCTGTAGTGTCAATGAACATTATTCTGTTATAAATCAAGTGAATAAATACTATTAGCATTTATTTATGTTTATTGAGTCAGTATGAATATAGGCTGCTTGATTAATTGTAGATCTGACTAGTTGTCTTAAATGTTGCATTACATCCATCCCACATCCATTGTAATAATATTGAAAGAAGATGGCATGGCATGTTGATATCCAAACTTGAAATCAATGTTGTGTATAAAATGTGATGCTCAATCAATAGTGGTATTTATAACAGATAACTTTAACCCTTACTTTGGCACAAAATACGGAGGGTTAATAGCACTTAATTGTAGTAATCTTTGTATAATAAGAAAATACTAAAAGAGTGCAAAGTTATATTGAGTACCTATTTTGATGTTGAAGTAAGGGTTGAAAGAAAATAATTAACTACCTCATCATATTTATGAGTGTGTGTGTGTTCCAAGTTTGATTTCTGTTAATGTCCTCTAAGAGAGTTCATGCCAAATAAATTCATATCAGGCATCGTCAGTCATGTTAAAAGATGCCTATAAGCCTTAAAACAATTGCCTGATGTTGTAATGCACAATGTGACAATAACTAATTTATTTTTAGTGTATAAGAGATTTAACATTGTAGTTTTAGTCAAATATAATGTTTTAATACTTACAAAATGTTTTATTCCTTTTACTGATAACCAAAGAGGATCGAGTATTATAGAGAGTTACTGTCGAAGTAAAATGTGTAATGACAGTATATTAGCATAGACTGCCATCTCTTACACAGGCTTAGAACTTTTGATAATTTGAACCATATTCTTAGCTTGATATTTGTTAAAATGTCAAATATTAATGTTAGCGCCATCTAGCTGAGCGTACCCCAAAGGTGTAATGCCATCTAGGCCACCATACTTTTTTCTATATCGTCACTACTTTTAAAAAAACTTGTATCTTCGTCTGTCAATGAAAAGAAAATTGTAGAAAGTATGTATGGAATGCATATAGACTTACTGCGTTTTAACTTTGAGAAGCAGCGTGAGATACGAGGTTTTTTCAAAGTAGTTACGATATGGTACTGAGGTACATTTTTTTCTTAGGCTTTACCTGTCTATACGGAGTTATAATGTCTTTGCTGATAACTAACTAGGTATTTAGAAACAGAGATGTCCACTGATAATCAATTTTGAGTTTTTTGAAATCATCATCGTATTGTATGATTCCCATATTGACATGCAGATGTTGATAAGTGGACTTGTATTTAAATCATTTTATTCATTTTCACTCACACAGTACAGACTTCAGGAAGAAAGAAAGAAAACCCAACATACATTTATTATATTTTATTGATATATCAACATAAAGAGACCTTTATCATAGAATCTTTACAATAATATAAAGATAAATACAAATCAAATTATAATACAGGTGAGACCATTATGTTCAGAAAATGGGTTTCATTTAAGTATGCTTGACCAGAAATAAATTACAAATTAATTTAGTGGCAGTGAGCAAGATTTTTTTGCTAGTTTGAACTGTTCAGAAAGTATCAATTGCCTTTTATTATGCAAATAAACGCTAAATAAAATGTCTACGTAATGGCATCATTCTTAAATGAAAACCATAATGAGTGATGATAATGATATCTAAGGGATAAAGGAACAAAATTACACCATTGTCATATTTGAGATATAAATTCATGCTAACAAAGACTAAACATAATATCACTATATGCAAATAGTAATAAATTTTGCACAAAATAAGTCTTGAACTTTCCATACAATATTACATAAATACATATTTCATCACACTTGCTCATAAAAGGTGCATTTTAATTCATGTGTTTTTTCTCAGAGGAAAAAATTCTATAGAGAGGACAAGCCGCGCGCGGCCTGGTCGCAGATGTAGGCCCATTGGGCCTACACCGCCGCCAGTTCGCCGTCCGCTGTCATCGAGTGTACACGCGCGCTGTTCACCGACGAAAAACGAGTTTTATCAAAAATGCCGAAGTGTGCAATAATAACTTACAAACATCGCAGTGACCTGAATAATTTCCAAGCCGATAGGATAACATTTCATAGGTAAATACTATTTATTTCCTTTTATTTCACATAAAACACGAATTCAACGTAATACTCCGAGTTGTACCATGTAACCTTACGTTTGCTTGTGCTTTAAAACGTTCATTATACATTGCGGCTACACAAGGAACATATTGTAAACAGTGTAGTGTTTTGCGCCGCAATGAACGGTGTACAAAACGATTCACTCAGTGAGACATTTTTCTCGGAAACGAGGCGAGGCGTTCCCGCTATTTATCGTTGTGTGCGTGCGCGATCGCGCTCGCTTATCGTTCGCGTGTACACATACATTGAAATGATGCGCGTGTATTGCGCAATAGGAGCGTCCAGCTACAAGTGTGTGTGGATTAGGTGTGTGCGTGCATTATCTTTACAATTACTGGTGCTTTGTGTGGGTTGCGCAGACCTTGCGACAGGCGTATTCTATACAAATCGCCCGGCATGACCTATCTCCCGAAATCTGTGTGTTTTTTATTGTCACCCTGTAGTACAAATATTGAGTGTCACAAACATTTTGTAAATAAATGTTCATATTAGTTCTTTTCTATTTCTTAATTGGTGTTCATATAATTAATTAAGTCTGTGCGCCGAATGGCTCTATAGCTCCGTTTAAAATAACGAAAAAGGCGGACAAACAGCACAGTATAAGCAAGAGTACTATCGTACAGTATGGCCACTCCCGCTCCCCGCTGAAAGTGCCGCCCACCCCCTCTCGGTTACCTCACAGTTACCGCCTGTCAAAAACGCGAACAGTCGACCTGTCATATTTCACTCATACAAGCATAGTACGCGTTCACCTACACGCGCTGAGACTGTGTGCTAGGAACCCGCCTCTTTCATATATTTGATCGTCAGTGTCCGAGGTGTGCCAACAGTAATCACTTACTTCGCAAGTGTGATGAAAAACGTTGTAACACGGGCGATATTCATATACAAACTCAAGTCATAAAAACCCTCCAGCTTGCGTCGTCGAGTTTATATTGGATTTGTTTTAACACTGTTGGCCATATTGCCCTTATTGCACAAACAAAGTAAGTCATTAGTTACACTAATGTAGAGTTTACTTTCGATCTAAATTATGTTAACCCTTTGAACGCCGTTCCTATTGTGGGCGCGTCATCATGTTACAGTGCAAGGAGGATATTGGGCTGTATCACGTTAGTTTGCGTCTTAGGCAGTCAAAGGGTTAAGTGGCGACTTGCGAGAGGGTTTCATTAAAACTTACAGAACAGACGCCTACTTTCATATTGCTACTCGACGAGGCCTTACATTACTCGTAAAATTGGGGTCAGAATAAACGAACACCTTCTAAAAGGATGTTCAAGTCAAGATTCCACAAATGAGTAAGCTGGTATTATCTGAGATATTTAGGCCATTGATATATGTGATGTCAAGATATAAAGCTACACGCGAACGGGTACTAACTGCGATGTTCGAACAGCCTGTCGACTAACTAAACGATGGGGGTTTAGTCGGAACAGCATGACACAGAATACACCATACTTAGAATAATCTCACATTCATACCACGGACAATAGTCCCGCTGGAAATATCCAGTCAATAGTCTTTATATATGCGATAGGTAGATATATACATCAGACTTGGTTTGTTGGCTTAAGGGTCTTGCGAGGTCGAACCTTTCTTTTCGCGCTGCCATTGGATGATTCTCTCTTTTAGGTCGGCCGCTGAAATAGATAATAACATATAGTTAGTATAAATCGTTAGTTCTGAATTTCTGATGTTGAAAAAGCAAAGACAGCTATGCGTCATCTAGGTAAAATCGAATCCAGTAAAAGCGATAAATTTTAATAAAAAAAAAAGCTAAAAAGACACGCTTTGCTAGCAATCAAACTAAAAACCTAATTGTGGTCAAAATTCTTTACAAGACTGTTCTAGAAATCAAAGAACAGCTATGATACGATGTTCCATCATGAAGTTCCAGTTCATATCTTCCGGCTCCATCATTATGCCAATTCGACAGTACCATATTATTGTATTGTCACCAGAACTACATATACTCGTACCTAACCACCTGCCCCAATTTTCATTACGTAGCGTATCCTTGGAAGATGGTTAAATTAGTTCCTTAGATTCCATTAGATACATAGTTACAACTTACATACAGGTCGAAATAAAAGCGTGTTATAAAAATTAAATGACATAAGAATCCGTCTAATTGGAAACTAATTCGTCATTGCCTCTGATACAAGTATGAGTGTGAAGAATGTTACCTGGACGCAGCTGGTCCTCGGTGAGCGGCTGCCGGTTGAAGGGGTCGGTGGAGCTGTTGAGCAGGTGCCGTAGGATCACCGACCGGTCCATCACCTGCGCACACAAAATCTTATTAGAAAAATATTTTATTATAAACTGAAATTGATATCATACACGTAAGAAAAAACGACAAGGCCCATTCTTAAAAAAGTAGGTACTCGCAGACAGAAATTAGTTAGTATTGTCTGCGAGCATATTTACACATAATTTAGAAGCTATAGGATTTAGCGAGATAGGTATCAATGGTTATTCGTTATGTAAAAAAATGTTTTTTTTTTATTGCTCCTGAATATAGGTACATGAAACTACAGGTGTAGTGCGAAAAGGGTTTCCTTCGTATTTTTCCGGAAACGCTCGTATTTCTCATGTTAGTTCAGTCAATGTCAGTACACACATCTTGTAGAGACTGACTGACATAGCATGACACGTTCGTACTTGTTCGTACGTTTCCGTAACAATACGAAGGCCAATTTTTTCGCACTACATCTGTATAAATATTAATAATATGATAGTGGGATTAATTTTACCTTTCCGGAGGGCAAGAGCACAGGGTCAGTCATGAGAGTATCCATGAGTGGATCTCTGAACTCTTCCGGTGCGTCTGCGAACTCGTCACTCTTTTGCTGATTCGACACTGAATAAAAAAACAACGTGAAATGTGAAAAATACGTCACCATACAGGACAGGTGCCGCGCTGTCTCATTTATTTACTTGGTTTAGAATGCAGATTATATCAAATGGATCAGAATAACAGTCTATACCGATGTATTTGATTGGTAGGAATGATACGCTATTTACATCCAACAAATATGACTAATAAGCTGATCATTACATTACAGGGACATACATAAAGAGGTTAGAAGTCGACCGAGTCATCGATCCCTATGCGACGCTAACAGAAAACTGTCCCAAATTGTCCTTTCTTTTTAGTATATCCCCAAAATATAGCTCATTAGATTCGAACTCGCTCCTTGGACTTGCACCAGGCGGGTTCTTGGTTGCGAAAGTGTTAAATATCATCTGATAAAGTCCCATAGTAAGCTCAACAAAAGACAGGAAGGTGTGAGCGTCCCTTGTGGTACCGACCTACGATCTGGTAGGCGTTGTCGGCGAGCGCGAGGAAGCGCTCGATCTCGGAGCGCGTCTTGATGTTGTACTTGCCGAGCCGCACCGCCGCCTCCTCGAACAGCTCCTTGCGGAATGATCGCTGCCGATACACAGTTTATGTTTAACTTATATTCTTCAATTTGTATACTAGTAACTTTAGTTAGTTACTCTTCCACAATCGATGTAATGTGGAAGGTGACATCTCCCCTCCGTAGCGCTTATTAAATACTTTCTGTGCACACATGTATAGGCCAGATCGGTACTTTAAGCAAAGAGGATAGAGTATTAAAGAACGTTACTGTCAAAGTAAAATGTGTAATCACAGTGCACAGACTGCCATCTATCGAATTTGGTCCATATTCTTAGCTTGATATGTTTTAAAATGACAAATATTAATATTAGCGCCATCTAGCCGAGCGTACCCCAAAGGTGTATCGCCATCTAGCTCACCGTACCTTTTTCTGTATGGTTTTGAGGTACGTTTTTTTTCTTAGACTTTATCTGTCTATACACTCTATACGAAGTTATATAGGTCTTTGCTTTAAGTAACATTATATTTTTTTCTATATATGTAACTTGTTTTGTGAGCTAAATAAATTAAAAAATATATTTTTTTTTGATAAAGACAGCGGATAACTTCAAGCTAAGGAAGCGTGCCAAATGCCGGAAAGACGATGATGACATCGAGTACAGCGATAAGTTGCTTAGCCTGTCTGTACAGCGTTGAAAATAATAATGCTCTTTTTGGTTTTATTTCTCTTTCTTCTGATAACAATAATAAAGTTGAGCTTGGCTCATTTGGACCCGCTTGGCTTCTTAAGGCTGCTAGGGTACGTATTATATTTATATCAAATATGAAATCAAGCAACAATCAGCTGTCGCTGATGACACAATCTCATGTGACAGGTTTTTTCTTATTTCTCTCAAAATAAAAAAAATATATAAAAAGAATATTCAACAAAATACCACAAAATATTCAATTATTACATCTTAACAAGTTTAAAAATGCCTTAAAATTGTTGTTAGCTCAAAAGAGTTACTACTCTATTAAAGAATTCTTAGATGATAAGGATTTGTGAATATTTAGAATATAATTATGTAGGTAATTATTAATTTATATTTTGACATGCATGCTCTCAAATTTGTATGCCGTAAGGTGCCACATAGTGAAACTGAACTGAAATGTAATGTAACAACTTATGTACACCTATGTTGGACAAATAAATGATTCTGTATTCAACCGATCAAGATTTTATTATTCTTGTGACAGGGTTTTTTCTTATTTCTTTGAACCGGGTGAGGTTTTATTTGTAACAGCATAGATATCTATTAGGTTACCTCGTCAGCAGCCAACGCGGCGAGGAAGGGCGGCGAGTCGAGGTGCAGGTAGATGTCCACCAGCTGCGACAACAGCCGCCGCGGCTCCCAGCCGTACTTCTCTGGTCGTCGGACCTGTAACAATACGTATTCATAAATAAAACTGCAAGCACTGCAGTATACGGTGACCGAACTGCTGACAGCTTAGCCAACAAAACTGAAAAAGTATGACGTTCTCACATCTCCGATACGAATGCCATAAAGAAAATCGGACACATGGGTCGGGTAATTCACCCTTTCACAAGCTTCAAACAGGGATATATCGCGGTTAAAGTTTGAAGAGAAGGAAGGTTAAGGTTACTTTGGGCTTAAATAAATGGTCGCTGCGGATTCTTTGATCGCCAATATCAGATACTCGTCCAATTGGCCATGTTTCACTACAAATTAAATAGTCAGCCGGTACCTTGAAGATCTTCATCATACTTCAGTTCAGATAGTCACTCCGGGGTCTTTGATCAGGATGTCAGGTACTCTGGTAACTATAAATTAACTAACTTTTGTCCGCGGCTTCGTTCGCGTTAAATTCGAAAATTGCAGAATGTTCCATACAAACTTCCACACCCCATTTTAGGAAAGTGCGGGGTTAAAAAGAGACAAAAAGTAGCCTATGTCCCTCTCCATCCCTTCAACTATCTCCACTTAAAAATCACGTCCATTGGTCGCTCCGTTTTGCCGTGAAGGACGGACAAACAAACAGACACACACAGTACACACACTTTCCCATTTATAATACTAGTATGGATGATCAGATGAAATACCTTGAGGTTCTTGCACTTGGGCCCGCACAGCTGCTGCAGGTTGAAGTTCAGCATGGAAGCGAGTCGCTCGGCCAGTTCGGCGCGCAGGAATGGCTCCTTAATCTCTACCGTCAGGTATTCCAGCATGTCCACGGTTTCTCTGCAAGTTAAATAACAGTTGTATTTTCATTTTGCCCCTGTATCTTGATCAGAAAATGAGATTAAACTGAATAAGTTACTATGAAAATATTTATCGTTCTGACGAGAAAAATCTGGATGTTTTAGCTACGTTTATACGAAACTAGTTTGCTGTCGTTTGTTTCATATTCTAGTTTGTTTGAAGTGACAATAACTTGTAGCGCCGAGAAATGAGTCTCTGATCGTAAGCGCTATGCGGGTGTGACTTGCCGCTAGTTTTTACCACTGACTATTAAGGTCCGACCGAGATTCTCGGCTGCACCGCAATTTATTGACGGCCGAGAATCTCGGTCGGACCTTAATAGTTAACCTTACTGACTATTCTTGCATCACCGCAATGTGACCGAGAGAGAAATACATCCCTCTCGTAGTGCATTACATTTGGTGAGCGTGAAATAGGAGCGGTACTGACACTCGTCCTGCGAGAGGGATTATGCGGTCGCCTGTCGTCGTGCTGTCTTGCGACTCGTGGACGCGTGTTTATTATGTTTGCATGTGTACTGCTACTTGAATGCTGTCCGGGTATCGCACCGCTGAGTATTCTTGCTTTACCGCAGTGCAAGTGAGAGAAGGAGACAGGACTACGTCCGTGTCATACATTGCGTACCTGGCGAGCGTGAGGTAGGAGCGGCACTGGCGCTCGTCCTGCGCGAGCGCGCGCGCGCGCGCCTCGGCCGCCGCGCCTGTCGCCGCGCTCTCCTGCGACTCGTGGATGCGCTTCAGGTACTGTACGATACAAAAATATCCTGTTTACATTCAATTTTTATCGACGACAACTCCTTTAAAATATATTTAGTAAATTTGAATTTACCATTTATTATAAAAATAACATTGCTTAAATTTCAACAAAAAGGTGGTGGTTTCCAGTGAAATATTATCCTTAACAGTAATATAAAATAACAATACAAATACTCAAATAATCATACCGTTAGACATTCGTCGAGAAGGAATGTGGTGTCGTTCATCAACATGTTGATGAACTTGACGAACTGCCGGCCCGACCGGGATTCTTTCACTATGGCCTGAAATAAACAATCACAATTAAATTTGAAAGAAAAAATATTTACTCCTGCTTTTTAAGACACTCTGATATTTTCAGGTTATCAGTTGTCTAATCTAAGATACAAATCACAGACACAACAAAAAGGTTGACTTACTTGTTTGTGAATAGGCCGCTCCCACATCCCCTTCAATATAATGCTAATATGGAATCTGATCGTAAATTTATCATAAAACTCCGTGCTCTGTCCCGTCGTCTCAATGTCCGTGTAAAACTTCATCAGGGCGCTGGGCAGGGCCGTCTGCGACATCGGGTGGTCCATGAACTTCTCGTACACGTTCTTGAGCTTCAATGGCACGGAGAGATTGATCACGAAGAGGACTTCGACGATCTTGGCGACTAAGTACGGGTTCTTGATGAGATGGGAGTTGCAGATGGCGCTCAGGAGCCAGGTGATGATGGGGTCCTCGATGTACACTGCCACTACTTGGGGTACATATCTGAAAGATGCGATTTAACGTTAGGTATAATAATTTGATGTAGTTATGAGAATGGATCGGTACCACAAACGTAAATTACTAAAGGTAGGCTTTTACAATTTAGTGCCGTGACCAGGATTGGACCATGATATTTGTATCGAAAATTGTACTAAGAAGTGCAGTAGTTATTCATCTAACGAGTAAAGCAAACGGGATTCGAAGAGAAAAGGGTACGGCTTTGCCTTTGGCTAGTCTGTGGCCAAGAGTAAGCCCATTTATAATAAAAAAATGGTTTTTTTTCATATTTTTTTTTACGGTTGCACTTATTTTTATTTGGAGAACCAACAGCTTACAATTCAGAATAAGACCGTTTTCACATTATCCGATCCGATATCGGATGTCGGAAGGATTTCAATAGAAAAAATCCAAGATGGCGCATGTAATGTATGGGATATCGGTCCGACATCCGATATCGGATCGGATAATGTGAAAACGCACTAACGCTATAAGTAACAAACAGCCAATTATAGGTTCCCACCAGTAGCAACAGGTTATCAAACACTTGTAGTATTTGTACTTGTATCGTAAGTAACCAGTGAGTGTTTTAAGCAATCGGCGTCAAACTGTGGAGGTAACAGATCTGGACACTGATAATGTTCAAAATCAGTACAGGTCTGACATAAAAAATAATAAAGTAGGAGTTCCCCAAGGAACTATCTTAGGACCCTTATTATTTCTATTATATATCAATGACCTGCCCTCTGCTACTGACCACGACTGTACACTATTTGCAGACGACATATCCATTGTCATATCTGATACTTCTACCCAACATTACAACCATGTCATTAATGAAGCCATCATTACTATAATGAATTGGTTAAAAGACAACCACTTACAAGTGAATGTCGAAAAAACTAAATTTATCCAATTCACTAATCAACGGGGTAAAAAAGAACCACTTACTTTAACACATAATGGCAAAACCTTAGCAGAGTGTGATAACACCAAGTTCTTAGGTATTGTTCTGGATGATAGATGCACGTGGAGCATGCATGTCGATAAAGTTTGTACCAATATTAGTAGATATGCCTATGTTTTAATGCGCCTGTCAAAAACTGCTGATAAAAACACAGTCATGAAAGCATATCACGGATTTGTGGCATCTAACTTAAGATACGGATTACTGCTCTATGGCAATTCACCTCATATAAATCGTACCCTTATTGCCCAAAAGAAGTGTATAAGGGCAATCTGCAACACCTCGCGACGGACGTCTTGCAAAAACCTATTTGTGGATCTAAAGTTGTTAACAGTACATGCCCTGTATATATATGAAGTGTGTGTCTTTGTAAAAATGCACCCTAACATGTTCAAAAAAAAAGGGGAAATAACACACTTTAACACAAGATTTCCAAACAAGCTAGTCCTACCAAAAATAAACACTAAAATGAAAAATAGCTGCTGTTACACAATGTGCATTAAAATATTTAATAAACTGCCTGAAGATATGAAAGAATTACCCCTTAATAGATTTAAAAATAAATTATACATATACCTAAGTCAGCAGAGTTACTACAGTTTAGATGACTTCTTAAATTGCAATAACGTACAGACTGATTACTGAAACTTAACTATTAACTATTTAGGTACTTATTGTTTTAAATTAATTGGTCTGAATTGTTGTACCTACTGACATCTAAAAACTGTGACATTCTTTATACCTTCTAATTTACTCAAATATTGCTCTTTTCTTATTTTAATGTTTAATCTCCTTTTATAATAGACGTATCTTTATGAATTTTAATTTTTTTTTTTTTCTCATGTTGAACCTAAGTTGCTAAACAATATTTGAGATACCAAATAATGTAAATTGTTATGTAATTTAATTATGGTGGGCCTAGCTTACTGTTTTCTTTTTCTCCCCTTGTTTGACATATAATTATCGTTAAGATTTGAATAATAAAATTATTGTTATAAATAACTTAAGATAAATTAGCTAGTAAGGAATTAATTTGCATGACTTTTTGAAGTCTAAATGTACGCTCATATAACCATTGTAACATCTTATTGTACTACATTTATAGCAAATAAATATATTATTATTATATTATTATTATTGTAATATATGTAAGAGGAGACTCACTGCACGGCGAACAGCATGAACTCGGCGACGTCCTCGACGTACCACTCGGGCAGCGCGCAGAAGGCCTGCGCCGCGCGCGCGCCGCCGGCCCTTGCGGCGTCGAGGCGCGCCGTGAGCAGCGCGCACACGCTGGCGTAGAACTGCACGCTGCGCCGCATCAGCTCGCCGTCGAACAGCGCCGTCTCCGCGCATTGCTTTGATCTGTCACGTAATAATAACATCAACCCACTGCACTATCCATGTCTCGTTACTGACAACATTTTTATGTTAGACGATAAATTGGTCAGCCGGTATACCACAACTTGCGCTCTCGTGCGCGATTCCATAGTTTGAGTTGCGTTGCGCTAGATGTATGAACTCACACGCGAAATGCTCAAATACGCAACAAAGAGCTCTTATACCACTAGGACCAGACTTGTACTAATGACTTCACAGAAGTCTTAGCTACTTGCGTCTGGCCAATCTGCACAAATGCGTCTGTAACAACTAAAAATGAGACAGAATGAGAGAAAATTTAATAGTCAAAAGAATCGACTAAACGCCGCCCTGATAGTATTTTTTTTCTACATATCTAACAATAAGTATCTGTTAACGCCTCGTCTTCGTTCGAGTATCTTCGGGAGCCGTCGCCGGCGCAATGCATAACTACGAGTGTCATTTAACTCATCTCATCCACAATCCCTAAATATTCTGTCCATGCCTGGACAGTATCAATAGACGAATAGTTTGGCGTTAAATCTCCGAAAGGACGATAAAAGGTTGGAACCACGCAAAACATGGGTAACTCAATATCATCGCACCAAGTAGTGATAAGTACCTGTGTAGTCTCTTGATCTGCCGCCGCCAGCGCCGCAGCAGCTCGCGGTTGCGCAGCGCGGAGAAGCTGTTGCGCCACTGCGGCTCGGCGGCCATCAGCTCTTCGATCACTTTCTGCAGGTCGCGGAATGCTCTGTGGAAAAATAAATATAGGTATAACGACTGACTTTTGTAACTCCTCACCCTCAGTTTTCCGTCACGGTTTCAGTAAATATCGCAAAAATACAACAGTAACTAACATCGAGTCTCAATTCGAGTCGGTATGCCATTGCTATATAACCAACAAAGGATTAAAATCTATGAAGGCTAAGACACTGGTCCCACCAAAAGCGTGTCCTTGCAAAGTCGCTCCCGTCTAAATAAAAGAGACGCGATGATGTTTAGAGCGAGTTACAGATAGTCGCCGAGAGAACTATAAATCGCTCGCTCTCTCTTTTACTTACACGGGAACGACTATCTTTTGTTCGTTTCTAAAGCCGATAGCTCATCGCTTACTCGCTTTTGGTGGGACCAGTGCCTAAGTGCTTGATTAAGGCAGGATTTGAGTTACGGATTTGTGAAGCAAGATTTTACGAAATATTTCGCAAAATGAAAGGCTCAAGGATCAAGTATCAATTGTGTATGCATCATTGTGTTACCGAATGCGTCGCTGGTGCGTGTGCAGCGCAGGAATGAGCGCCACGTGATGCATGTGCAGCGTCAGGAACCAGCACACCGTCTGGAACTTGGCTTCCGGCCACTTGTGTGCCGGGTCTTTGTCTGCAACGCATTATGTTACAAATCAAATCTTCATCTGCAATTCCAATCTTTTATATATCTTCAAATTTTTATCAGAATGGGATCAACAACACTTAAGAATAAGATATTGTCTATCAAATATCGGGAATAAACACATCTGAATACCTACCTCTATTCTATACTATCAGCACACCAAACGTTCAAGAATACGTGTCTTTTATTGCCTTCTCTCTTGCTTCGACTGTACAAGTGTGAAGAAGTTTTAAGACCGTGGTATTTGTCTGCGTCAATGGTTAATTAATAAAAAACACATATCATTTCAAATACCGCATGCTGTGTTGTGTGTACAATAGAAATAAGTAAGTGTAACCAATCAATAACGCTGAAGGGAATTTATGACCCAATCAAAAGGCAATTCCATCTACTTAGTTCATCAAGACAGTTAAGAAACTTTCTGTTTACCTCGCGCAGTGCACTTGTACACGCGTTCCAGTTTAACCCTTTGGACGCAAATTTACAGCAGCATACCCTAGAACTCTATCTGATTGCACGAAGGTTAATATTGGGCCGTAGTCTAGCCAGTTATATGTCGACTTTGGCCGTAAAATCAAAACATAATTCGGCCTGAAAATACTTAAGTAGCTTTACAAAACAATCAACGAGGTATTCCAGCTTACTTAGTTCATCGAGCCAGTCTTGAGCCTCTTGCGCCGTGAAGTACAGTCTTGTCTCGTCGCGCACGTTGGCCCATGAGTCTGGCTGGAAGGCGTACAAGGGGTACACTCGCTCCAGCTTAATGCGGACTGATAGCAGCTGTAGTACTGAGCATACGTTGAGCATGAATCCATCACCTGGAAAGGAGATTCTTGATTAGATAGTTCAGTTAGCTGTTGACGTTGTTGTCATTTGTGTGTCGCAGAATCACTCTTGAAAATACACACGGTTTTCTGCAAAGAGGATACATACATACAATCACGCCTGTATCCCATAAAGGGGTAGGCAGAGCACATGAAACTACTAAAGCTTGAGGGCCACTCTTGGCAAATAAGGGGTTAAAAGAAAACGAAACAAAGAGGATCGAGTATTATAAAGAGTTACTGTCGAAGTAAAATGTGTAATCACAGTGCATAGACTGCCATCTTTTGACACAGGTTTAAAACTTTTGAATCTCAGTTTTGACAATTTGGCCCATATTCTTAGCTTGATATGTTTTAAAATGTCAAATATTAATATTAGCGCCATCTAGCTGAGCGTACCGCAAAGGTGTAACGCCGTCTAGGCGACCGTACCTTTTTCTGTATGGTGCTGAGGTACGTTTTTTTCTTAGACTTTATCTGTCTATACGGAGTTATATGTCTTTGGTTTGCTGTAAAGGGTTCGAAATAAGGGATGTACTATTTTATAAATACATTATACGCGATATAATCCGTTTCGTTCCGTGAAATGTATGGAATGCAATACATTCTACGACTCTTCTCTTTCCGAACAGAGTCTAATAACAACATGTTTGTAAGAAATATCAAGGCATAGCTGTCGTTAAGATTGTTTTCACATACAGATGTAGTGTAAAATAAAGTTTTTCCTTCGTATTTTCCGTAACGTCCGTATTTGTCATGCTAGTTCAGACAGTGTCAATACGTCTTGTACTGCAGAGACTGACTGAAATAGCATGACACGTCCTTACGTATCCGTAAAAATACGAATGAAAATCTTTTCGCACTACATCTGTATGTATCTAGATAATACCTATAAGTATATAATTATGTTATGTGCATAGCTTGATGCGTAAATGACCGGCGACTTCTAGATAGGTATTATAAATAGAGTAAGCCGGTTACCTAAGCAGTTTGTTTACTAGAGTCAGGAGTCAGGAGAATGATTTGTCAAAATGGAGTGAATTAATTTATTATGGACATGAATGTTTCCATCGTTAACTAATTATTCGCGGATTAATTATGCAATAAATTACTTACGAAAAGTGAATAAAACTATATTCATGACCTACGCTTTATCTAAATAATATAGATAATTTATTTCGATAACTTAGATACACAGAGAACCTCCTATAGAGTGGCAGTCTTGTATATTTGGTTCGCGATACGAGTCACCAGTGTTTGGGGTGCGAGGAGCGGGCGGGGAATGTATTAAGCGCGCTGTGATTGGCCGTTTCAAGGACGGCGGGCAGTCGCGCCAGATGAAAAGGGACAGAAGTATGACTGTCCCTCTACTGACGCGTAAGTGGCCAATGTAAGTTGACCTATGCCGGCTCTGAATAAATTATAAATATGACTTATTTGTGGAATGTAATGCCGTCTGTTTTTAAATTTGAGCTTCTTGTTACCTTTCCACACCATTTCACACTACAGGTGGACATCTTTAAGGCATCAAAATACCCTTTTCCAATTTTTTTGTGCGAAAAACACGCGCTGCTTTCGGGTCTGTTACTTGGTCGATACTGATCGGGCACGGCGAGCGCCCGCGCTTATATCAGTGCAAATACTAGGAAGGCTGGCCACAGCGAGTCGTCTTGTAATAGATGTCTATAGGGGTTGGTCTGTGCTTAGATAATAAAATTAGGCTACCATTACTGTGAGATATATTGAGCTTTGCGCCAGAATTTAAAAATACGCAAAAAATATTTTATCTGACAAAAGCGTTGTACGAAAACGCAGAACATGTTATTTAGATTCGAGTAAACCGTCTGCGGTACAAATGTTAAATTATCTTATTTGGGGCAAGTTTATTTACATATAGCCTATATTACTGTATACCTAACATACGTGACTGTGCTTTTGTAACAAAGAATGAATCACAGTGTTCGACAAAGCGTTCTGTTCGGGAGATCGCGAATTAAAGAGGGTGTCAAGGCGATCGGAGCTATAATTTAAAGCGCAAGGTAAAAGCTCGTACGAATTTCATCGACGCGCCAAACTTTATGCGATCCTTCATACACTCCGCAAAATGAAACCCTGAGACACTTCTGAAACGGTGCTAAATAGATAAACGGTGAGAAGTAACTAAGGAGTCACTTCATAGCTTCATAGTTACTCTGTTATATAAATTGTACATGTCCGAATTGCAGTACCCGAGGCAATATGGCCTAATGAATGTCGAATAACTCATTAGTAACTAGCTTTTGCCCGCGGCTTCGATCGCGTTAGAAAGAAGCAAGAAGTAGCCTCCATCCCTTCAACTATCTCCACTTAAAAAATCATGACAATTCGGCGCTCCGGTTTCCCGTGAAGGACGGACAAACAAACAGACACACACACTTTCCCATTTATAATATTAGTATGGATTATTTCATCATGCAATTTCTTATGAAAACAATATTCATCATGCAACTGAGCAAACACAAGAAATTTTAATTCTGAGCTGTTTGAACTATAGAACGATGACAATAATACCAAAATCATTCGATCTCCTTAAAAGTTACAGTTTATGATCGAGATAAGTATAGTAACGCGCTCAGAATTCAAACACGCATGTAAATGGGAACATAGCATTCGCGTCTGTTAGCTATAAAACAATTGACGATGCGCCTATTCTCGCAACTTCCTCGCAAAACAAGTAAACATAAATATTTTCACAAAATCTAATGAGTCAATCTGGACGCTGGGAAGTAAATAAATTGGAGGAGTTCCAATACAAAATTGTCTAATAGCAACGGAGGTGAGCGACATTTCGGCGGAACACGCGCGCTATTTTCGCCAGTCATTAAACAGTTTTGTTTTTATTATCCAAACAAGCTCAGGGCGTAGTACTACCGCTGTATATTTAGTTCGTTATTTCACGAGTAAAGTGTATGCGCATTGCGCACATAGACGTATAAGGAAACTCCAACGCGTAGTATCTATTATTCAAACTGACCTGGGTATTTTTATATTGCATGTCCTTGTTCTTGGCCTTAAAGGCCGTTTTATTGGATAGAAAATGATGAAATGCGCAGTCGCGTAAGTTTAGGAAAATGGTTTTATCTGAATGTTCCGCGTCATAAACTTGTTGCACGCTTTTTATTATGGGTATTGCATAAACACGACTAATCGGCAATAAAAACTATAAGATACATGTTTAGATACATTACCCACATATACTAGTAGGTACATGATATTAATAAAAATGTATTGATTTACTTCTAGTAAGCTAAGCTATAATAATTGAAAGCGATAACGGATTTCCAATACCTATATACGTCACTCACAATTACGTGTACAAAGGAAAACTTTTCCTTTGCGATCATACACCTAATAAATGAGCGATAGTCTGGGGCGTCATTTCATTAACACCTGCTCCTAAAAACCGTTACTCAAAAGTCAATGTCGTTAGAGTAGATAGGCGTCTGCTCGACTGCCAAGAGTGAAAACACCACTTGGTTATGATTGAATATGTCTCGAGCTGAACGAAAACTAAAAAAGTTTGCTATTATAATGACTGTGGCTTATACAGTAAGGTACATTTCAGAATGGACTCATTTGTTACAAATGTTCATGTCGAATAATTTCAGCGTCAGTATTTTTGAACAGTGAATAATGACACTTCGTAGCAACCGCCGTAAGCTTCGGAGTCAATGCCAGGTGGATAAACTCCTTTGTAATCGCCTTTTTACGATCTGTACACATCACAAGTTTCCGAGAACATACCGATTTGTTCCTGAACAATGACACTGTTTTTTCTTCCAAGTGGCAACTGAAATAGAAAAGTACCTACGCACTTGCTAAAATCAGAGATTCTATCTCCAGAAAGTCATTTAAAGTTCATGACTTTCAAAATGTAAATCTGAATAAATTTATTGTCTATTTTCTAAAAACAGGAGTGTTTCCGGAAGGGCCTGTACTAAAGGAGTTATTGGCTAGTACAAGTACAACCAGTGCGAGAAATGTTTACATTGTTTATCAATTACTAAAATTAACAACAAGATATGAAGACGTAAATATGTCTCACCTTCCCTTCTTATAGGAAAAATCTTCTATCTGTAAATTAACAAATTTTTGCAAATAAGGTTCAAAGCTTTTTTAGTTAATACTATTACTCACCCGCTAACGATCTCTCATCGGTCTGCAACTGGGCCCTGCGTTCATTCCTCTGCAGCAGCGCGGCGAAGTAGTTAAGGAACGGCTCCCTCGCGTCTGGGCACAGCAGGATGTTATGGCAGATGTTGTGTAGAGTATTCCGGCTGGCTTCCACCTCGAGTTGTAAAGCGAAGGCCAAGCTTCTGTCGCCCGAGCCCGTGGCGAAGAGACGCTCGGCTAGGCGGGGGTTCTCCTCCGCGAATAATGATATCTGGAATAGATTACGTGGGTTAGCCATGATACCATTTGTAAGATGAATTGTTGATGGCAATAATCTTATCCTCTAGTCAACCAGACAGACATACCGTGACGTATGCAATTTTAATTTGCAATTTTAATTAGGGTCCTGTACCAAAAAGGTACAAATGGAACTCTTATGGTCCCGCTCTGTCCGTCTGTCTGTCTGTCTGTCACATTTCTAAATATCTCGAGAACTTATGCTATCGATTTGAAATTTGGAACAGTCATGAACATTTTTAACTTTACGAACTTTTAACGTTTATTAAAAAAAAAATGAATTATAGGAAATGGCCAAAATGTAAGAGGGGCAGTAATAGCGTTAGCGCAATAGAATTTGAAAACGTATCCGTTTTTCTAGTAAATCTTAATATGGTTACAAGTACTGCTTATTTGGTATCAAGATTGTACCGAATAATCGAATACGATTCACTTGAGTACTCTCGTAATTACGAGTATAGGCAAATTAAAGATAAGTCGGCATTTCAAAACAATTATAAATACATGTTGAGATTTCACGATAGCGTAAAAACAAATATAGATGGGAAAACATCTGACGCCGGTAAACATGCAACCGATCCAACAACAGTCTGCACTAGAATAAATAGTATACATATAGGTAGGTACATAGAATAGTCATAACATCGAAACTGAACATTCACCCAGATATACATTTTACGGAGACTAAATAAGGTTTTTTGAGGTGGTAATTAGGTAATGTCTAAAATATAAAAAACAATTTTGACTGACAACTGAAATTGTGAAAACTGTAGAGAAGAAAAGCCGTCCTAAATACGAAAGCCAAGCTGAAACGGAAAACTTCGATTTCGTTTAGTCAATAAGCGTTCGTCTTCATCGCCCTAATCATATCAATTTATTAAACGTCCGAGAATCATCCCAATACACCAAGATAAAGAGGGGATCAAAATATATAGGTATAGGTGCCTGCCCTTGACATTGGGCCCGCTTGGTCGTGGCCCAGAAAGTTGTATGCCACCCGTGGCACCCGTGGCACCCGTAACCTACTTTTGGAACGCGCATATTGATTGAGGACTGGATTTGTTTTTAAGCGGCTAACCCCGCATAACCCGCATTCACATTTTTCTAGTTCTCACGCTCTACTTTCAGCAGCAGCAGTTCACAAAACTTTAATAATAATAAATAATAAATAAAAATTAATATTGGGGGACACCTTACACAGATCAACCTAGCCCCAAACTAAACAAAGCTTGTACTATGGGTGCTAGGCGACGATATACATACTTTAATAGATAAATACATACTCGTACTTATATACATAGAGAACATCCATGACTCAGGAAAAAATATCTGTGTTCATCACACAAATAAATGCCCTTACCGGGATTCGAACCCGGGACCGCGGCTTAGCAGGCAGGGTCACTACCAACTACGCTAGACCGGTCTCCAAATAAATAGGTTTAATAAATTGTTACATGTGGTCTTATTGCTTGCGAAAAGGAAGAAAGCTCACATTTCATTGCTACTACGGCTTGGTAATGAAATGTACTTATACGGTCGTTGTACAGTAATTAAAATTATTCGTTCAGTAGCGATAGGTCCCTGGTATTACCAATACTTTAATGTTGCTAGAGATTGTAATTAAAACTGGATTTAGGCGACCTATATACTGTACTAGACCTTGACCCAGATTGATTAAAAAATTACCCGATGCTTTACGAATTAGAAAACCGAACGAGTGATTTAGATACTTACTTACACCTTTATTAAATAACTGTAACCGGAACGTGCTAGAATTTGAAGACTGTCATTGGGAATTATTATGAGCCGATATTGAAAACAATCAAAAGGCGTTCGCAACATTCTGCCCGGCATCCAGTACCCGAAGCAGCCAACGAGCGCGGGTGATATGTAAGTAAGATAAGATCTGCCGCTCCTTGTCACGTTGCAGACGCCCAACAGTACTCACCGAGAAGAAAGGGCCGAGGAAACTGACGCGTGCGATCTCGCGGCCGGGCGCGGTGGTGACGGCGGCGGGGCACAGCGAGGGCAGGCGCGCCACCAGCTCGCACACGGGCCGCTGCGCGTGCCGCGGGCCCGCGCGCAGCTCGCACAGCGACCGCAGCGCGCGCAGTGCGGGCGACACGCACCCTCGCATCTCCGACCGGATGCCCATCAGGATGGGCACGAATACCTGGGGAAGGTGTCTTTGTTCATCCATCCATCGCCCAGTATAGTACATTTGTATAAGAAAAGAAAATATTGTACTTATTGGAATGAATGTATCGAAAGTTACAATTTATACCTAATTACTTATCGAGTTGGTAATCGCGAAAATTATCCATAAGGTTTTCTTTCCCTGTCTTTCCAAATCTGATAGACGACAACGGAAATTATTACGGATGCAGCACCGTTTTCACGGTTAGGTTTGTTAGGTTACTTTTAATTGGAGGTGTGTGTACCTATAAACAATTATAAGGTACAGCGGGGCAAATCTCGACTGGGGGCAATTGTACCGTAACTAATCCATTTTTTCCATTATTACACTATGATGTTAAGTTCTACATGTATCCACTAAACACGGCTACTATATATAACCGGCAGACACTCTATTTGATAATGCAAACATTGTAAAACATGGCAAAAATGGACCAGTTATATTTGCCCCCAGTCGAGATTTGCCCCACTGTACCTTAACAATTTTATTATTATCAAACAAAATTGACTTACATCTTCAAACACTTCTTTATCCAAATACGTCGCTGTCAATAGCTCCGGTATAAGGCCAGTCGGCGCGTTGCCGATGAGCAAGTACGGCAACAGCGGCGACTTCCGGCACTTCTCCAGGTCCACTTTATCTCGCAGCACTAGCACTAAATTACTCACAAGCAAAGTTCTCAAGTTCTGTAACAAATCACTCAAAGGCGGCTCTGAACTCTTCTTTGGGTGCTCTCTTTCGTAAATGTTTATATTGTTGTAGAATCTTAATATGTAACTAACGGCTAACCCCTGCGTGGGGATCGTTTTGGGGATGGGTAACGATGGCGCCGGACAACCTGATTTATCCGGGTCATTATCTGAAGATAGCGGGCCACCGCCGGTTAGCGTGTCGTCGCCACAATCTTCGTTCAGTCTTTTGGTTGTTTCGGAAACGGCGATGAGTTTTTGGTTTAGGGGGTCAGCGCCGCTGGATATCTGGAGGATGACGTCCATGAGAGCCTCTGACGCCATCTCTTCTAAACTTAGCTTAGGGTTGTCGAGCAGGGACGCTGCGACTGAAGGTACGTAAATGCCGCCTGCAACAAAACAGTGTATTCAATACTCCCGGTTAGCTAAACGCTTGTGCGTTTTTATTTCTGTGCTACTTACCAGCACTGTCTTCTGACCAGGACACCTGCAGGATCTTGCCGACGATGGTCCGCAGCTGCTCCTCCGTCAGTTCTGTGCAGCTGACCGTCCGGGAGCGGGAGATCTTTCGTGCCGGTGACGCGGTCGAGTCATTGTCTTCCACCTGATGTTATTATGTTACATTATAACAAATATCACACATTGGATAAAACTGTTAAGGACATGTATATGTAGTTATAAAGGTAAGGTGACAAAACAGATCCTAGAGCCGAAACTAGTTACCTTTTTGCACTACGTGACTACTTACATTTACCTATTTCTACTCAGTTAGTCATTTACGATTGATGGTAAGAAGAAAGTAAGTATTATGTATTTCTGTGAAATAAGATCATGTTCAAGGAAGATCTTTTGACTTTATTTTTCACTCAACGAAAAAGTCCTACTTTGCGTTGCGACTAAAGACTCATTTAGACGACGCGTGAACTCGCATACTATTTTAGATACATTGCGGATTGTTGAGGTTAATATATAATTCTGCACACCGATGAAATATCACAATGTAATAAAATTTGAATGCAAGTTCCCGCACCGTGTACCTAAATGGATCGTTCGTAAATTAATTACTTCAATATTAACATATGTACATGGTTATGAGTGCAGTCATTTCTTTTCCATAGTTCCTTATTGAATATCTACAATACCGCAAAAATAAAATATATGACACGTTCTAAAACTACAAATAAGTCGTGGCAACTATTATTGCTGGTGACCGTGCCTTGTAACTGTAATGTATGCAGGATTTCTCTTGCATGCATCTCGTAAGTACTCAAGCCTACGTAGTACCTCAGTGTACCTAAGTGATGTCGACCTAAAAGCGCATTGAGTCAATTTGAGTCCTACGACTCCCACGAATCGCCCACCCGCTCCCTTGACCGCCATTTTGCCCAGACGTTCTACTAACTCTGATGCTGATTAATTGTGTCTATTGCCCTTTCGATTTCGATTAATGGGCTTCGTATGCTTAATCCAAAAAATGAAATGGTTTGGGAGGAGGTGATTCAAAATTGAAAACAAAAAATTATCTCCGAAAATGAACAATAGGTTTTAAATCTCGACCCTGACCTGTCGCATTTTTGGTCTGCTGCAAAATTATGAAATTCTTCCTAAACCGTTTAGCAAGCAACGGAAATTAGTTCAATACCCTGATAGAGTAGGTACCTACATAATTGTTTAATGCTGACATAGATACCTACACGTATAAAAAACAATGGTAAGGAAACCCACACCAACATACAGCGTGAACATTGAGTGTGACGATCGTTGGCGGTCTGTGGTTTTCTACCCCAATGGCGGAGATACCTATGCGGTATTATCGATCGATATCTATAGGTACTGTTAATTACATCGACTCGGCGGCCGTGACTCTTTCTCTGTCCATTAGTCACGAGGCTAAATAGCTTAGACTTAAAGCAATTTTCCTGGTTATTCGGTTATTACATTGTTTCAATGGAAAAGGTACTCTGAAAAGGAATCTATATTTACTTCAGAAATTCAAACTCATCAATATCTTCAGTGTATGTATTAGGCATTGAAGATATTTATGATATTGATAAAAAATCCTCTTAAGAATTTAAAGATGCCGATATGTGTCAGAAAGATAATCTAAAACTACATAAGTAGATGTAGAGACTGGTGTAAAATAAATAACATAATATATATTACGAGGAAAATACACTTAAGCTTTAACTAAGAGCATCCATTCCACGATCATTTATTGTAAAATATCTGAACTGAGCGTACCTTCTGTGAGCCCTTAAAGGGCTCGGAATGAAGGAAACTACGCGAAAAATCCGGTGCAAGTCAAGGATAATAATAGTTTATTGCTTCCACATTGGTTTTTTTACAGATGTTCTTAATTCTAAGATTGGATCACAATATGGCACCCTGTAAGGGTATTGCAAACTAACACAAACTATCTAATACTAACACAAGTGTCACAAAACATAAATTAGGTATAACTGTATTCTTACATAAATTGTTTTAGTTATGGCAGATATCTATTACTTTCAAAATATTCTTGTAAAGAATAAAAACAATTACTTATTAAATAGTTTTTCAGTAAGCTTATGAATTTATCATATTTTTGCTCTCTAGCTATTTGATTTGGCAGACTATTGAAAATTCGTATTGACATGCTATAGGGGCTCTTATTACTTATCTGTAGGTTACTGGCAGGAAGGGATATTTTATTTTGATGTCTTAAATTGAAAGTACAAGTGTGACGATCTTTTGCTTTGAAATACAGGTCAGGATGTTTTTGTACAAATTTACATGCTTCTAATATATAAAGGGATGGTAGAGTTAAAATATTAAATTTTTTAAAGTAAGGTCGGCAACTGTCTTGGTTTTTTATGTTACTTAATATTCGAATACATCTTTTTTGCAATATGAATAATTCTGTACTATTCACACTATTACCCCACATATTTATTCCGTATTGGAGCCATGCCTGGGTAAATGCATGATAAGCACTAAGAGCCGTTTTGAGATCTGTTGTTTTTTTTATATTTTTAAGGGCATACGCAAAGCGTGAAATTTTTAAACTTATTTTATCTACATGCATTTTCCAATTTATGTTTTCATCAATGACTATGCCGAGGAGATTGCAGTCCTTTATCGGTTGAATTTGAGTGCCTAAGTACGAGTAATCAATATTCAAAGGGGTACGTTGGTGGGGTCGGAACTGAATTAAATTTGTCTTTTTAATGTTTAACTGCATATTGTGGTCACTGAGCCATTGTGTTACGGAACCAAGAATACTATTTAACTTATTATTTAGGTCGTTACTGTTTGAACAAGAGATGACTATGGATATATCGTCAGCATATAGGAAACATTTTGTATATTCGGAATTTATTATTTTTGCCAGGTCATTAATGTAAATTAAAAATAGGATGCAGCCTAAAACACTGCCCTGCGGAATTGAACACGTGATTTGTCTTTTTTGGGAAAGTATTTTTGAAAGTGTGTGGGAGTTTTTGTCAAAATATTCTATTTCTACGTATTGTATTCTGTTTGTCAAGTATGATTTGAACCAGTCATAAGCTGTTCCACGGATTCCTATGCCATACAATTTATTTAAAAGAATATTATGTTGAACACGGTCGTAGGCTTTGCTCATGTCAAGTAAAAGTCCAAGTGCATATCTCTTACTATCAATAACACCAATAATCTCTTGTATATATTTGTTGACGGTTAAGACTGTTGATCTCTTTCTCCTGAAGCCATATTGGTTATCGTCGAATATGTCATATTTGTCACAGAATGCTGTCAGGCGTTTAGCCATTACCATTTCGAAGATTTTTGAAATCGTCGACAATAAAGCGACAGGCCGGTATTGACTAGGGTCAGTCAAGTCTCCCGTTTTTGGAACCGGTTTGACGATTGCTATTTTTAAGGCATCAGGGAAATAGTCTAGAGCCAATTTGGCCACAAGTCGTCTCCTTCACGATTTTCGTCGACATCTCTTCTAAATACCTAAAACAGGTATGGATATGTTCCTCGTTCTCTCCAGATTACGAATTGACCTGTTTTAGTTTAAGGAGGGGGGACGGGTCGAGAAAAAGGGGGGAAAGATGGCGACCGACCATCATAGATATTTATTCACATCTCGAGTCCTATGGCACCAATCTGTTCGTGCGAGGTGTCATTTGAAAGCTTATTAAACCTACTTTAATTGTTTTCAAATAACTATGCTCATAAAAGTAACCGTTTAGGAAATATTTGAAAATATGTGTTTTTTTATCGCGCATGAATTGCACAAGTACTAGTAAAAAATGCGTCTAACTCAATAAACAATAACTTTACCGCAATTGATGTTATTATAAAATTTTCGCGTCTATTCATGCTCTTTCTAAAAATATAAGTTTCATTGGTATATGATAATATATAACCATATAATTAAGAATTTTGTTTGGCAGGGGTTATCCTCCAGGTCGCATAAACGGGCGCTGACCGTAGTAAAGTATTCAATATTTTTGAGGTCTTATTTTACGGATCCATATGTGAGAGGTATCGTTTGAAAGATAATTAAACCTACTATAATTGTTTACACATAACTATAGTATTAAAGGTAGCTGTTTACATAATATTTGAAAATATGTGTTTTTTATCGAGCATGAATCGCACAAGTACTGGTGTAAAATGCTTCTAAGTCAATAAACAATAACGTTACCGCAATTGATGTTATTATAAAATTTACGCGACTATTCATGAGCTTTCTAAAAATATAAGTTTTATTGGTAAATGATAATATAACCATTAAATTACGAATTTTGTTTCGTAGTGGTCACTCCGCCGGTCGCATAAAAATGAGCGCTGACCGTAGTAAAGTATTCAATATTTTTAAGTTCTTATTTTACGGATCCATATGTAAGCGGTATCATTTGAAAGCAAATTAAACCTACTATAATTATTTTTGAATAACTATAGTTATTAAGGTAGCTGTTTACAAAATATTTGAAAACATTAGTTTTTTTTTCGAGCACGAGTTGCACATATACAGATAAAAAATGCTTCTAACTTAATAAACCATAACTTTACCGCAATTAATGTTATTATAAAATTTACGCGAAATTTCATGCGCTTTCTAAAAATATAAGTTTTATTGGTGTATGATAATATATGACCAAGTAATTACGAATTTGGTTTAGCAGGTGTCACTGCGCCCTGTTACGATATTGGGTGCTGACTGACGTCGCCAAATTTTCTACGTTACTCAGATCCTATTTTACTGATAAATTTGTGAGAGGTATCATTTGAAAGCATATTATGCGTACTATCTTTATTTCTAATATTTCAAGTCGAAACTGTAGAAGTTTACAAAATATTTGATTAGTAATATGTGTATTTTACTGTGCATGAATAGCATTGGCATTGATAAGACACGCTTCTAGCTCAATAAATTATAGTTTTCCGCAATTGAAATAATAACAAACTAAACGGAAAATGTATGACTTACACAAAAAATAAGTTTGGTTTGTATTGCATAAACAATTAATTTGAATTTGTTCAGCTCACCTACTGCGCACCATCATATAAATGGATGTCCACCGTTGTTGCCTTTTTTCATGATTTTTCAGATTTTATTTCACTAATCGTATATTCATAATAAATATAATCTATCACGTATCGAATTTACTTATATACTTAATTGATCAGTAAAATAAAATCTGTAAAATGATGAAGAAATTAAGGCAACGGCGGTGGACATCCGTTTATATGACGATTGACCGTGCGCAGTGGGTATGGTGGACAAATTAACATTAATTGATGAAGCAAATCTAACAAAACTCATTTTTTGTAAAGGCCATACATTTTGCGGTTCATTTCGTTATTATATCAATTGCGGAAAAATAATTTATTGAGCTAGAAGCATGTTTCACTCGTATCAGTGCGAATGCTATTCATATACAGTAAAAATACACATATTGTCAAATATTTTGTAAACTTCTACAATTACGACTAAAATTATTAAAAAGTAACGATAGTACGCATAATATGCTTTCAAATGATACCTCTCATAAATTGATCGCTAAAATAGGATCTGAGAAATACATACAATTAGGCGACGGTTAGCACCTATTTACGTCACGGGGGTGCAGTGACACCTGCTAAACCAAATTCGTAATTACTTGGTTGTATAATATCATACATCAATAAAACTTATATTTTTAGAAAGCATATGAAATGTCATGTAAATCTTATCATAACATTATTTGCGGTAAAGTTATTGTTTATTGGTCATGCACCAAGATACAATCTTAAAAATTATGAAAACGGCAACGAAAATGGTCATCCGTGTATATGACGGTGCGCAGTGAGTATGATGGATAAATTAACATTAATTCTTTATGCAATACTGACAAAACTTATTAATTGAAAAGGTCATACATTTCGCCGTTTATTTTGTTATTATACCAATTGCGGAAAAAATATAATTCATTGAGCAAATCTATGCATGTTTTACTCACATCGGTTCCAATGCATATTTTCAAATATTTTGTTAGCTACTACAGTTACAACTAAAATTATTGAGAACCAATGATAGTACGCATAATATGCTTTCAAAAGATTCCTGTTAAATAAAATAGGATCTGAAAAATATAGAAAATTTGGTGACGGTCAGCATCCATACGTGGCCGGGCGCTGTGGCCCCTACTTAACCATATTTGTAATTACTTGGTTATATAATATCATACACCAATAAAACTTATGTTATTAGAAAGCACACGAAATTCCGCGTAAATCTTATACTAACATCAATTCCGAAAAGTTGTTGTTTATTGATTAAGAAGCATTTTTTACCAATAGGTACTTGTGCGACTCATGGTCTATAAAACACATATTTTCAAATATTTTCTAAACAGCTACCTTTATGATTATAGTTATTTATAAAAAAATATAGTAGGTTTAATTAGCTTTGAAACGATACCTCTCGCATATGGATCCGTAAAATAGGACCTCAAAAATATTGAATACTTTACTACGGTTAGCGCCCATTTCTGCGACCGGGCAGAGTGACTCCTGCTAAACCAAATTCGTAATTACATGGTTATATATTATCATATACCAATGAAACTTATATTTTTAGAAAGAGCATGAATAGACGCGAAAATTTTATAATAACATCAATTGCGGTAAAGTTATTGTTTATTGAGTTAGACGCATTTTTTCTAGTACTTGTGCAATTAATGCGCGATAAAAAAACACATATTTTCAAATATTTCGTAAACGGTTACTTTTATGAGTATAGTTATTTAAAAACAATTAAAGTAGGTTTAATAAGCTTTCAAACGACACCTCGCACGAACAGATTGGTGCCATAGGACTCGAGATGTGAATAAATATCTATGATGGTCGGCCGCCATCTTTCTCCCCCTTTTTCTCAACCCGTCCCCCCCTCCTTAAACTAAAACAGGTCAATTCGTAATCTGGAGATAACGAGGAACACATCCATACCTGTTTTAGGTATTTAGAAGAGATGTCGACGACTTTTTGTAAAAGAGGTCGTTTGGTCCCTGACTAAAAGTTCCGCTTGACAATGATTGATTTATTAAAAGTGTCAATGGTTGCGTAAGTTCACTGGCACATTTTTTAACTAACGATGGCGAAACTTCGTCTACCCCAAAGCTGTATTTATTTTTTAACTTATTTATGGTTTTTTTGATTTCTGTGTGGGACACAGGTGAAAGAAAAAGGGTATTACAAGTTGAATTGAGTACTGGGTGGCCACGTTGTCGGTTTGTGCTTTGTCGGATTGACTTGTACCGCCACATTTTCCGGTCAAGCCTTAAGTGATATTAATTGGTCTGACCGTGTAGTTGGGATTTATATGAACCAGGTCAATGGAGGCGCATAATGCTCACGTGCCGTTATAAATGCGTCATATTTGTTTGGGTGAAGTATACCGTAAAATACCGTTTTGTATAAAGATTTTTAAGGACTGGATTCTTATTTTTTCCTGGTTGAGAAGGTTACACGTGCATTCAAAAATATAGCAATCGTTCATATTAATAAACCACTGCAATCAATACTGTAGTTGTATACCGTTAAATGCGTCACAAATGTTTCTGCCTTATCCCGTACCTAAGTGTTTCGCAATTCTTATTTTATCGGAACATAACATTCTCGGAACACTTTCCGAGATCTTATTGTGGTTCGGGCAATCTAGAAAGCGAACAATGAATAAGTGATGTAATAGGTGCGCCTACGAAACTCGGACATTATATTGTGACGTCACGACCCGAGCGAGTGTCACGTAACAGAAGCTCTGGTTAGGTTTGGTCAGTGCGCAGCGCAGCGCATGGCTTCGTGCGTGCCAATGTTAGTGTGATCTCCGATTGCACTTAGTCGTAAAGAGTCTAGCGGCCATGATATGCAAGGGAACTAGCTCAAAGTCAAGATCAACTGTTTTTGTCGAGACTATCGAGAGCGAAATGTAATGGGAAACATTGGTGCAGTCAGTGGCGCAGCGATGGGAAAGCTAGAGCTTATTTCACCTCATTTTCTTTGACAGTTCTATGAAATAGGCGCTTTGTAGTAGGTATCACTAGTATCTGCTCTAATGGACAAAACGATAGAAATCGAGTTCTACATAGGTCCAGTGCTGCAGTGTATTGTATAGACAATTGCAATACAATGTGACTTGTTTTCATTGTTCTTGACCGTAGGTTAGGACGCTTAATTGCATGAAGGTGCACATGCACATTTAACCCGTTCTTTGTCATAAAATAAAATTTCTGTCAATATGGTTCAATATTATAACTACTTAATTATTTATTACGCAAATAGAGAAGCACTTGAGAGGAGGCTTGTGCTGTGACGTAAAAAGTCGAGTTTTCACGTCAGTCACGTTTCAAATATTCGCGCACGTTTTGTAACTTTTGTACCTAATATTTGTGGAATTATTGCGCCGATTTCCCAAAGGAAGCTTTGAAAATAAACAGTGGAAATTCAGGGGCAAAAACAAAAAATAGGTAACTCCCGTTCTTTGGAAGTCATGTCACATAAGTTACAGCATGTAACTGTATAATTCTGGCTGGATTAACTGATTAGCTCCGGTCAAGATTAGTTCTATGATCTCCCCTGCTTAGGCGAATAAGTAGAGGTCGTTAGGGTCACGAGTGTATTTTGCGGTGGGGACAATAACTCGACTAACGACCCCAGATAAGAGTGCCAGGACGAACCTATCGTTGCGAGACGCAAGGATGACTCAATTTGAGGTGACCACCTACACCTACAATATCCACGAGTCCATATCCACTCCCACGTCTATTAATATTAATTGATTTTAGTTATAAGCTAATTAGTTAGTTTTAAGTTTAGTGTTTGTAACCCATAACTTGCATGCCTGGATTTTCTGTAAATGTAAGTTTGTTAAATAAATGATAAATGACAATAACCATAGCCTATATACTCGAAAGCCAATGATATAGGGGTTTGAACACTTTTAAGAAGAGTCAAAAGCTAGAAATCATAAGCTTTAGGGATTATAGGGCATTACCAAAAATCTGATGCGTTCTCTTAAGATTGATGGAACATGACTGTTGTTAGCCGAGATGGTCTGAGAGACCTCGAACCTCGTTCTTATCACATTTCGATATCATGCTACGAGTGCGACAAAGAGGCAACACGTTGAACGTCATTCGCAGTAGACCTCTGACTCTAGAATTGCACCGATCGAGATTCGCATTCCTCAGGAAACAAGACATAAGAACAAACGTTCAACAATGTCTATATCTTTGTAGCTAAGATTGACTGTGCAAGTGTACACTTCTGTTCCGACTTAAAAGTGTTATCTCGAGCGTGTCATGTCACGGCATACAAACGTTTTTGAAGAGCATTAAACTGTGTCATGTTAGGAACTTGATTAATTTCCATTATTACCTATTACTACCGTAAAATACTATTACCGTAAAATGTGCCAACTCTATAAGTTATCCCACTAAAATTGAGTGTTACATCTTGAAGATCTTGATAGTAGTTACGGCACTCTGGCCTCGTTTAAATCCAGATAACCCTAAATGCAAAAAATCTTACCCCCGGATTTTTCGGGATATTTTTATATATTGTCACTTACTCACTAGAAAAATTAAAAAAAAAAAAGAATCGGTGTTATAACACCTGGTAGGGTTAAGTGGGTTAACACGGCATATTAAATAGCTACCAACATATGACAATACACATGGTGGAAGAGACATATGGAGCAAAATATGCTTAATTTAAGGCCACAGAGATGCTAACACTAAACAAGAAGAAGTCTTGTTTGTTAGTTAAATGGGCATTTTTGAGAAGAAAGATTCAAAAACTTTTTTCTAAAATAGGTAAATTTAATGTTTTTCCGCCTCAGAATCACGAGCCCTTTGCATCCTACTAGGCGGAAAAAAGCGTTCCAATTTTTCCACTTTCTTACTATTTTTCGAACACTTTGTACAGTGGTTACAAAGTGGAAAGTATGCAAAATAATAGACAATTTTGGGACCATTTTTTTGTCTCTTGTTTTTTTGTCCTAGATCGAAAGGGCTTGTGATTCCGAGTAGGAAAACATAAAATTTACCTTCCTTAGAAAAAATATTTTTGCTGATTCTTCTCATGAAAATGCCCTAAACAATCTTCATCCATACTGCAGTGTGGGTAAAGTTTTTATGAGCTTGATGGATGTCCCCAAAGTTACATTTTTGTGATTAAGAATGCAACACACTCAGCTACTCCAAAATAATGTCACAGTACAAGTTGCACCGTCAGACTTGTCAAATAATAACAAAACAGCAACCACCAGACAGCACACAAATTTAGATGTCTGTTTTGTTGCCTTCCCAGTTTGTCTGACCTTCAAATTTTCAAACAAAGGGGAAAAATTGTGACTTTATATGGGTTCTTTTGTAAGAATTTATTTATGATGTTTGAGGAACATGGCCTTTCAGCATTAGATTCTAAAGAATATCATTGTATGAATAGCAAAACAAATAAAATTGTTATACATGCAAGTACATGTTCATTTTAAATCATCACAGTTGTTTTTTTTTTTCATACCTATTAACTAAATTTAATACATTTGTTTGAGACTAGTAAGATTTGTATAACATTCTTATTTGAATGAATCTCATTAATATTTTAACTTGTTTTGAAAAGGTACAAAACACAGCTGTAGCTTTAACAAATCGGTATTTGTTTCCGTCTCAAGAAAATCTAATGATGCTTATTTATTTGTTCTCAATTCAATGCAAGTTATGTTGCAGGTACATAAATGTTTATACTAAAAAATATCTATAATAATGGAACACATACCTCCATGGGCTCCTGTTGGTGCTCAGACTGGGAATTCCGTTCAGACACATCATCCACTTCCATAGAGAGGGAACGTCTGGAGCAGCTCGGGGAGGCATTGCTGGGCCGAGGCCGCACCGGTGACGGCTCAACAAACTGTGCTGGAGATATCGACCGGGAGGTGCTGTCCTCCCGCGGCGTGCCTTGCTCAACTCCAGTAGGTCTCGGGGAGCTTCCCACTCGCACTGACCCACAACTAACCAGTGTGTCATCACCCATAGAATCAAAACTGTACTGTCTCGTCTGAGACAGATCTGTCATTTTTGTGTCTGGCATCTCATCTAGTAAATTATTGTCTGTTTTTTCTGTAACAATTAAACCATCAGCGGGTATCTCTGTCTGATCATCACTCTTCTTAACTCCATCTGAATAGAATGGCTGTTTGTTGGCGTTTGCGATGTCTTCGGGCGTGCTGGGCTCCGTGGAGGGCGCGGGCGGGCTGGCGGGCAGCGGCGCGGACGCGCCCGGAGTGGCGGGCGGGCTCGCGGGCGCCGCGCCGGGCCCGCTCAGCGCCGCCAGCCGGGCCAGTCTCCGTCTCCGTATCTGCAACAACCATGAGGCTGCAGCACGTGCGACCAAACAAACTCGCGCGACTAACCGACGCCAACGCTTTGTTTTGTTACGAAATTAGACTTCCCATACGCACTACGCTGAAGCTCGTCTACAGATCAAAATTTGAACTCACCTCTTCCTGACTTAGTTCACTCATTGTGGCGGACGTTTATCTTGACTGTGAACTAAAACTATCGTATGCACTGTTTCTCTGAATTTCTTAAAATGTTAAACAAGAACGAATACGGAGCAAGCTACACAACGTCAAGCAGTCAGTCACCTCTCAGCTGACGGTGCTGCCAGGTACTGACCCAAAGTTTACCCTATGCTACTGATTACGTGAAGGTCAAAAAACAACACACTTTCGACGATGTAATAAAATTTTCACAAAAATGTATTTAATTCTTCATATCAGTTAAATATAAACTCGTTAAGGTAAAAAAAAGGAAGTGCAATCATCAATGTTTGGAGAAAGCTAAAGGCTTAAAATATAATAAAACAAAAATAATATCTTATTTTCCAACTATTACAACTTAATATTCAAAAGATGAGTGGTTCTGACATTGGGGTGTATGGGGTGTATCAATATTACAAATAAGTAAAGATATTCAATATTCATTGACTAGGCTAATTATTTAAAGTGCGCTGCCAAAACCTATATGTTAGTTGTTGAGAGAGCCCAACGCTCTGTCCTGAAAGTTATGCTCAAAAAGCCCTATAGATATGAAACAAAAAGTCTTTACGCAGATGCCCAAGTCCTTACAGTCCGTCAGCTTTATATCCACAAAGTCTGCCTCTCTATGCACAGATTCGCGTCTAAGCTGGATAATTATTCCGAACTGATCTCAAAACGCATCTTTAGATTACCCATCTCATCAGTTAACACTGCTTTTGGCAGACGCCTCGGTGATGTTTTAAGCTATAAAATCTACAATACTGTCGTAAAGCTGCAAACCGGGCTGATACGTTGCACGGTATCGGAGGCTAAACGTATTCTTTGCAAATGGTTACTGTCACTTGACTACCATGAAACTGAAAACTTACTTCAATAGGTAATTTAACAATAAATTTAACAATAATTTTAACTATAACCATACTATAAAATAACTTCTGCAAACTGTAATATTTTGGGCAACAGAATCAATGTTTAATAACTGTTCACACTGTACTTTTAATTATATAGTTACTGTGTGTACAGCCACACGCTAAGGCCGAGTACCTGGATTACTAAATGGACTGAAATGATATGGAATCAACTGGTACTTAGGCGTTGCATGTGCCTGCACAGACTGCATAAAATAAGGTGGGAGGCGATAGCAAGGGATCCTATTGGCCTAAGTCCCTACTTCCCTAGCCCTAACTTATTCTATGACAAGGATGTCTGTACCGGGAGACCTATCGGTAACAGACGGATTCCCTACGGGGGGGGATCAAGGTGGTTGGATGGATACTTGCTGCCGATCGCCCAGGCTCAGACGACCGATTAAGGCTAAAGGAGTCTTATGCCACAGCAAGGGTACCTGTAAAAAGGTGGTGGATGGGAGTCTCTACTCTCAGAGTGTCGCCCTGAGCAAGCAGAGGTTTTAGGTATGGAGGTAGTGAAACACCAACGGACAATTGGTATCTGATTTATTTACAAATTATATTTCCTTATATACACAATATTACCTATAGCACACATATGTAAATCTTATTTGTATTCCATCCGTGTAAATTGCAACTACTACACTATGTTTGTGCTGGCTTATGCCCTAGATTGATTTGCGCGGATCAGCGCGATGCGCTGACGAAGTCTGTTGTCTAAACATCCTGGCGACTCTCGACGGCAGCGGGAATGATGGGAAGCTGCTTTACAGCGGCTGTATCGGACGTAACTCTATTTCTTCAAACTGGCTGCTGTTGTTCGTTGGGTTTGTTTTGTGGCGCTTGGGTTTCGGTGGAGCCGACCTGGCGGGGGCGGCGGGCAGCGGAGCAGACTGCGGACTGGTTGTGCAGGAACGGATGTGTACCAGGACCTGTGGACCATAACAAACTGTTAGTATCATTAAACTAAAGACTGCTAATGACGAACCGAGACTGATTGCTACTGAGTTATTTTGTATCTGTTTCCAAATTGTATTGTCTAATTGTTTTTGGAGTAAATTTTCGTTACTAGTGAGATGTTTAAATATGTCTCTGGAGCTGTCAAGAACTTCCTCATCTCTGGTTAAATCTTCTATTTGATTGGTTGTTTCGTTTGTATTCAATGAAAAGTTGGCTTGTCTTGAGAACGTTGCTAACACCGATATTGAGTTAGCTCTTCTTGCTGCTAGAATGTTTCTTCTTGTTTTGATAATACAGTTTTCTGCAATATGGATGACAGTTGTGTTCTGGATCATAATTTCTTCTCTTTCTCCATCGCAAATGATTGACGCTTTTACTGACTCTGCTGTCATGATTAGCCAAGTGTTTGGCATATATAATTGTTTCCATACAGTTGTTGTTAGGTTCAGTTCTCTCGTGTTACAGTTGACCATCTCAGTTCCCTTAAATAATAGATCAATAATGCAATTCTTATTCTCCTGCATATTTTTTACTGATGTCGGGTAACAAATGTATTCGGTATTCTTTCTGAGGCATGCTTTAAATTCTTCTGTCTCTAGTTCGAAGTAATTTTCATTATTGTAATCGATCGCAATTATGTTGTGATATACTTCTAAACTGTATACTTTTCCTTTTTTATCTTGCTTTGGTACTGGTGTCACGTGAATCAAAGTGTATTTAGTTATATCTTGTAATGCGAAATACCCATATACTTTTATGTATGTTGAGTTTTCTGTGACCTTCGTATCTATTAGTTGATTTTGCACTATTCTTAGCTTCGTTGGTAGCTTGCTATTGGCGTTTGTCAGAATTTGGTTAACTTCTTTAAGTTGTAGTACATCATAGATCGTTCCTTGATGTAAATATGCTTCTTGAAGTCTGGCGTAGTGTTCTATAACCTCATCTATGTAGTGTGCTGTGAGTTGATACATGTGAAGAATGTTGATGTTTACGCGATTGATATCTATTCTTTTGTACCATTTGTTCACATTATTCATATATTGTATTGCTTGATTTAACTTGGTCTGAAATGTTTCTAGCTTCTTTACTATTCTTTCTTCTGTTTGGTTGACTGTTGCGATGGTTGATATCATGAATTTGGTTTGATGATTGGCGGCCTCTATCAGCTTGTTTTGGTTCCCTTGTAACGTATCTATGTCTTTGTAGACCTCGTCATTTACCCCGAATATTGACGTCAACATTTGGCCGAATAATCCTCTTTTTTTTCTGATTTGTCCTATATTCAAGATCAAATTAGTGATTTCCTCTAGTCTTTCTTGCCCTTCATACAACTGGTGATACAATTGGGCGCAGTGAATTTCCGTATTAGTTTTTGTTACTGCGTCACAGTAATGTTTGAATTGTGCGGTGATTCCTCGAATATCTTCAACATCTCTCCCTATTTTACTTTTTACGTAATTGGTTTGAATCCGGAATATTCCTCTGTCGATTGTCGCTGACCCTACGTGTTCCACGTAAATTCCTTCGTTGATGTTTTTTATTGTGTAAGTTGCTGTTGTCATATTTATAAAACAGGTAAACAGGGTTATGAACAATGTCCAAGGGTATTTTCTACCTGTGCGTTTGTTGCTTTGTCTTCGTGATTCTTTTGTAACGGTTCTGTTTGATTGATCTGATGTAGCATTGACTGGTGTCAGTTGTGCTACATTGCTGTTGACGACGACCTGTTGAGTCTCTGTTATATCTTCCTTGTTGTTGGGTAGTGGAATTACTTTATGGATTGCCCTTTTTAAACAATTTCCAGGTGCTTTTTGTAATGTTAACACTCTTGTTTTCCCGTCAGCTCCTGGGTGTGTTTCTATCACTTTTGCTAAAGGCCATTGACTAGGTGTGACGTTTTCGTCTTTTATTAGCACCACGGTTCCTTTGTTAATATTTCCTTGATCTAGTTGCCACTTATACCTCTGCTGTAGTTGATGTAAATACTCTCTACTCCATGTTTTCCAGAAATCTTTTTTCATTTTTTGAATCAATTTCCATCGCTGTTGAAGGTTTGTGCTAACATCATTTATTGGATCAGGGATGCCCACTGCCTCTCTTCCAATGAGAAAATGGCTTGGTGTTAATACGGTGTTGTCATTGATGTTATCACTTTGTCTGATCAATCTGACAATCTGTTGTCTAAACACTGTGTTTTTCTAATTTTCTAACTACTGTCAACAGACTTCCATGAAACTGAAAACTTACTTCAATAGGTAATTTAGTAATAACTTAATTATAACCATAGTATAAAATAACTTCTGTAAACTGTAATACTTTAGACAACAGAATCAATGTTTAATCATTGTTTACACTGTACTTTAATTATATAGCTAACTTGTTTTTTCTAACTTTCATGACATATAAATGCAATACAGGTCTCCCGCGGTACAGGCCTAGCCTAGTGCGGGGACCCCTGGAAACTTGTGTTAACAATAATTAGGATATGCACAAATGGATGTAAATTGTACCTATCTTTTGTAACAAATGACTTTGTGTTTATGTGCAACAATAAACGATTTTTACTTTTACTTTTTTTTACTTTTTTACTTTTTACTTTTCAGATTTACCCTATGTCTGGGGACTATCTAAAGGATGGTATTACTCAAATCTAATTCGTTGTTTGTGGTTGGTGGATGGATGACAAGTAGAAAGTATTGAAAATACACGCGTCATTCTTGCTTTGTTTGATTGCATTTCTACAGCCTTTTCAACAGATGGCACTGTAAAAAATATTGATTTCAAGAAATATTATTCTCCATAACTATAATGTTCTAATTTGATTGTTGCTATTAAAGTATTTTCATTCATACTAAGTAATTTCTTAAACATTATTAATATTCTTTCTAGATTTGCACATATTTTGCGTCAGAAAAACCTTCATGGTTTCTTTATCTGTGCCAAGTGTCATTTTCAGTATGTTTATGTCAGGGAGGCCGCATGTTTTGCTGTATATTTTGTTTACATTTTAAACAAATTACCTTATAAGGCAAACCGTACTTGTATTATAGGCATATGTTTTGTTTGTGGTGTATAATTTCGCCATATCAATAATGGCTCAGCGGCTTTAGCTAACTCATCATTTAACTAAGTAATCAGTTTGTTAATATGTGAATACTCTGTGTTTGTAATTAGGGCATTAGGCGGATAACCCGTTAATTGATAAAAATGACGGGGTTCACTGTGTGTGAGCTGGTGGCGGGGCTGAAGTCCCGGCACTCGGAGACGAGACATAAAGCCATTCGCGAGCTGTTGCACTTCGCGAAGACGGACTTGCGGGAGTTGTCGGCGGAGTCGCTGGCGCAGGTGCTGGACGACTTCAACCAGCAGATCCACACGCTCACGTCCAGCTACGACAATAATGAGAAGAAAGCTGGAATACTCACCATTGGTATGTGTAGTTGAATAGATAGGTTATATTTTAATTGAATCAATTTTAGGCCATGTACTGCAAACTGTTTAGTCACATTAATGAGTGTTTTGAATCTTTTACGGCCAAAAATTCTGTATTTATTACATTTATCGGTCTGAATCCTATCTAGCATTTTTAAGCCTTGCAATGACTAAGGTTTGGTAGGTAAACATCCAATGGGATAAAATTAAAGAACATTGCTTTGTTTCAGAAATAATTTAATAAAATGCCCATATGTATAGTTAGTGTATGTATATTGTAAATGTAATAAATTTTTAGCCTTATCAAAACTAAATTCCATAAATGTATTGGATGAAATCTTCAATTAATAAGTTATAACACTGATTTAAATTTTCACAATTATTTTTAAATCGGGACTTAATCGGTCATTCAGGCCTCGGATTATTTTTCGCATGGTAAGATGAAAGAAAACTATGGAGTCGATATTAAAACTAAACTTTAATTCATATTCATACTCATACTCACTAATTTTCTTAGTCCCGTAATACTTTTGTCCCTTGTGCAGGTTGACAGATCGAAAATGTTAATCGAAAATTAATCTTACTCAATGTAATTAAAATTATTTATGTGGTGTGATTTGGGAAGCCTTTTGCTTGGTAAAGGGTTACATTTACCCTGTAACTATATCAAATTAGTTACTATTTTGTTTGGTTCAGACTACTTTGTTGCGGTAAACGTAATGCTAAGTACTAGCTGATTTATCAAAAATCATTTGCATGTCAATGTCATGTCAATCATTCACGACGCGATGTGTCACTTAATTATTTATTGCAATCGGTGCGTGCAATAATTACGTAAACAATTATGTCTGATCTGCAAGTTTCTGCAATTTTATACTGGATAGAACCTTACAAAGATCTAAAATACGATCATGAGAAATGTGTTAAGTACTTAGCATTACGTTTACCGCAACAAAGTAGTCTGAACCAAACAAAATAGTAACTAATTTGATATAGTTACAGGGTAAATGTAACCCTTTACCAAGCAAAAGGCTTCCCAAATCACACCACATAAATAATTTTAAATACATTCAGTAAGATTAATTTTCGATTAACATTTTCGATCTGTCAACCTGCACAAGGGACCAAAGTATTACGGGACTAAGAAAATTAGTGAGTATGAGTATGAATATGAATTAAAGTTTTGTTTTAATATCGACTCCATAGTTTTCTTTCATCTTACCATGCGAAAAATAATCCGAGGCCTGCATATGACTACATATTACACTGACCTCCAACATTCCAGGGTTGGTGTTGTCCCCATGGTCTCTGAGACTTCTCCGAGACCACGATTAAGTCTCGATTTAAAAATAATGATGTAATAAGTTATTAATGAATGAATTATATTTCCTTCCAAATATTAAATATGAATATGTTGTTTGCAGTATGTTTGATTGGAGGAGATACTGAAACAACAAAAAGTAGGACTATTCGCTACACCCAATATTTAAGAAATGTCTTCCCTTCTACCGACATTGGTATTGTTGAGCTTGCAGCCAAGGCAATGGGGCGGTTAGCTGCCACGTTGGGTGTCAAGAGAGGAGAGTATGTTGAGCAGGAAATGAAGAGATGCTATGAATGGCTCTCAGAAGAAAGAAATGAGGGAAAAAGGCTCTCTGCAGTCCTTATTCTAAAGGAACTGGCTATAGCTATGCCATCATGGTTCTACCAGCAAATAACTAAGTTCTTCAACCATATCATGATAGCCTTGAGAGATCCTAAAGATCAGATAAGAGAAGCAGCAGCCAAAGCTCTGAGGGCTGCTTTGGTGGTCACCACACAGAGAGAACAGCCAGATCAGATAAATAAAGTTCAGTGGTATTCTGAATGTTACGAAGAAGCTATGACATCTTTTACAGACCAGCCAATAAGAGAGAAAGGTCTAAATAGGGATGACCATGTGCATGGAGCGTTGTTGATTCTGAATGAACTGTTGAGATGTTCCAACTCCGCCTGGGAGAAACAGTATACGGCCCTGATGCAGAAACTGGATGCTGAGCAGGAGACAGCAGATGAGATAATGTCTCTGGGCACTAAGATACAGCCTTCATGGGGCCAGCAACACTTTTCAGAAGAGAAAAATCAAACAGTTATCTATGAATCCAATATTTGCAAACAACTTATTACTGAAAAGTATGAAAAGATTTGTTCAGGTAATAATTAATATAATTTTAATAGTTTTATTTTGTGTTGTCTGCCCCAGATACATCTTTTAAAACTTGCTTCTGTTACTTTAACTCAATTGAACATTTTACTACGAGATATTCCACTAAAAATCTCCAAAAGTTATGTGTTTGTGAATATGACAGTCTACATACGACCTTAGGAATGATGAGACGACAACAACGTATAGGGTACATCCTGCAATTATTTTTTTCAGAAAATTGCACACAACAAGGTGCTATCTGCTACAAAAACAAATCGCAGACTTCGCCTTGTACGTTGTTGTCGTCGTCAGATGCTGCTATTACAAATCCTTTCCAAGCTTTATTATATTGATTACTTAACATAAATTTCATTATGATTATTTATCTGATTTTAAAGTTAGTCTTATTCTGTTACAGATGTCATGGCACAGCAAATATCAAGAGCTCACAATGTCCATCAAATGCTTCTACTGATGATACCTCGATTGGCTGCATTTAATAGAGAAGTGTTTTCTAAAAGACATCTAAAATCCACCATCAACCACCTGATCACGTTTTTGAGAGGAAGAGAAAAAGAAAGGGCTATGGCATTTACCACTTTAGGCCTCATTTGTGTAGCAGTTGAGACAGACATCCAGACATACTTAGGTAGGATTATTGAGATTATTAAACTAACTTTGCCATCGAAGGAGACTCCAAAGAAGCGAGTAGGGTCCGACACACCCTTGTTCAACTGTGTAACTCTATTGGGCTTTGCTATGAAAGAAAATGTGGCCACTGAAGTTAGAGAACTGTTAGATCCCATGTGTGCCACAGGATTAAGTGCTCAGCTGACTACATGCTTTAAAGAGTTAAGTCAAAATGTACCCTCCTTAAAGAAAGATATCACTGAAAAGCTTTTAAACATGCTGTCTTTGATTTTGAGGAAAAAACCTTACGCTCCCAATAGTTCGGAGCAGCAAATCGTACATTTATTATCTTCAGCATTGCTAGTCGAGCCTCATGACGCTAATAAACTAGTCTTAGCATTACGCACGTTGGGCGCATTCGATTTCGAATGGAACAATACATTGATGAGTTTCATCAGAAGATGCACAGATCATTATCTACTTAGTGAACAACACGACATCAGGATGGAAGCTGTAAAGACGGCCGCGAAACTTCTTATCAAAGCCATTGAGCGGTGTTCAGTCACAAACTCCAGAACTCTTCATATGCTTATTGATGAGTCTTTAGGGAAACTTCTTGCTTTAGGTCGCTCCGATTTTGACCATGAAGTCCGATACAAGGTACTGGAAATATTCACGAACCCCGCATTTGATAAGTATCTGGCTGTAGAAGAACATCTCAGCTGCCTTTTCGTGGCTATCAATGACTCCAATGTCGAGGTGAGCGAACTCGCGCTCTGTGTGATCGGGAGACTCAGCAACATAAATCCGAGCTACACAACACCCACGCTCCGCCAGCTTTTTGTTCAGATACTAATGGAATTACAGTATTCAGAATCGGCAAGGAACAAGGAACAGTCATTGAGAATGGTCAACAATATAATTTCCCATGCACCACGAATTACGAGACAGTTCGTTGACACCATATTGAAAGTGCTTGTTCCTAAACTTAGAGAAAAGGAGAGTAATCCTACAATGGTTTCGTCTATTCTTAAAGCCATCGGAGATTTAGCGGAAGTGTACGGCGGCGGACACGCTTTACACCAGTGGCTGCCAGAACTCATCTCCATCCAGCTCGAATTGCTATCAGACCCCAATCAACCAGAAAAGAGGAGTATCGCTCTGTGGTCATTTGGCCAAGTCATCAGTGCTACCGGCCATGTGGTCACACCTTACATGGAATACCCTCAACTGATGGACATGCTCTTAAGCTTTCTGAAATCGGAACAGCAGAGCAGAGACAGGCGCGAAACTATCCGAGTTCTAGGTCTTCTCGGCGCGTTAGATCCCTATAAGCATAAGGTTAATCAGGGTTTGATAGATTTTCAAACAGTTTCGACTTTGATACCCGCCATCGACGAGTCGGTGACTGCTGACAACTTCGATTTGAACACGAATGAGATGTTGGTAAATATGTCGCCGATAGTCCTGGATGAGTTCTACCCGGCCATTGTGTTGACATCCCTCATGCGAATACTTAGAGACCCTTTACTGGCCCAGCACCACACAAGTGCTGTACACTCGGTAACCTTCATATTCCAGTCCCTTGGCATCAAATGTGTTCCATACATATCCCGCGTCACGCCGAGCCTCCTTTATGTGATACGCACAACTGAGAGCGCTAACTTCCGTGAATTCCTCTTCACCCAGTTGGCGCTTCTGATATCGGTTGTCAAAATACACATTCGGAACTACTTGGAAGAAATCTTTGACATCATCAAGGAGTATTGGACTCCAGACACTCCCCTCCAACCGACGCTAATAATGCTCGTCGAACACATAACAGTCGCCATCGGAACGGAGTTCAAAGTTTACCTGCGGAAGATATTGCCAAACATTCTGCGTATCCTCAGATACGACAGGAGTAAAGACAGGTTTTTGACTGAAAAACTGCTTCTTACTATCCAAAAATTCGAGAATAATCTAGATGATGTTCTTTTGTCGATAGTACCAGCTATTACAGCTTTGTTCGATGGCAGAAACACCCCGCAATCTATTTCGAAGCTAGCTATGGAGACAATTGAACATCTGTCGATGTACTTGTACTTCAAGCCTTATTCGGCGACTATAATTCAGGCTTTAGCTCGCGTGTTGGACACCAACCCGCCGCTAAGGCAAACGGCTATGAACACTCTGTGCGCGCTCATCATCCAGCTCGGGCGGGAGTATGTCGACTACATACCTTCGATGGAACGACTCATGATGAAGCACAAGATCCAATGTCCACAGTACATCGTGTTGATAACGCGATTGCAAGTGGTGTCTACTCTGGCTTGCGATGACGATTACATGGATGAGACTCGTATGCGACTGCGGAAGAAAGACGTGAGTTTTAGTTTTTTTTTTGTCGAAAACTGTATTAATGATCCAACGATTTTATTATTTAACATAACGTGTCTGTCTACGTCTTCTGCAGGTGGTAGCTACAAACGAGATCCAGACGATGCAGAAGCTGTCAGTAAATCTGTACGAGCTGCGGAAGAGTTGGGCAGTTAGCAGCCTCATCACCAAGGAGGACTGGTTGGAGTGGCTGCGTGATCTGAGCGTCACCTTCCTTAACGAATCTAATAGCCCAGCCATCAGGTAACAACACGATTCATATATTAGGACCAGTTGCACCAACCGCGGTTAACAGACACTTCAGCGTCACGCAGCCGAAGTCTATGAAAATTCCCGTACAAAACGAAAGCTAAATTCGGTAACAGACGGTTTCGTGCAACCGACCCTTAGTGTTCACTTCCATCATCATTATATCAACCCTAATTGAATGTCTATAATGTATGTTTCTCAGGGCATGCTCTACCCTCGCCCAAAACTACCCGCAACTCGCGTACGACCTGTTCAACGCGGCCTTCGTGTCGTGCTGGACGGAGCTGGGCGAGCAGTCGCGGCGCTCGCTGGCCAACGCGCTGGAGAGCGCGCTGGCCGTGCCGGACGCGCCCGACGTCGCGCTCGCCGTGCTCACGCTGGCAGAGTTTATGGAGCATTGCAAGAAGGGGGAACTGCCGATATCCATTAGATTGTTGGGGGACACGGCGATCAATTGCAAAGCTTATGCGAAAGCGTTGTATTATAAGGTAAGTTAGACGGTCTCTAGAAATGACTTCGAATAATTCAAGAATTTTAGTGGCAATAATCAAACATAACATTGCAGGAAGAAGAGTACCGCAATAATCCGTCAACACAAGTGGTCGAAGCCCTCATTCACATCAACAACAAGCTGCAACAGAAAGAAGCGGCCAACGGTTTACTCGAAAAAGTCATCATGCAAAAGAAAGATGGCGACTGCTCCCTAAACGTACACGTTCGCTGGTACGAGAAGCTTCACAACTGGGACCAGGCTCTGGACCTTTATAATAAGAAGTTAGAAGTCGAACCACAGGACGACGAGTCGAAATTAGGTCTCATGAGGTGTTTGGAAGCGATGGGGGAGTGGCGTAAACTATACAATATCACATCTGACCAGTGGGACACCTTGTCAGATGAAGTTCGAAAGAAATCAGCAAAAATCGCAGCGGCGGCTTCTTGGGGCCTTCAAGAATGGGATGCCTTAAAGAAGAATGTTGATTGTATACCAGAGGATACTCAAGAAGGCGCTTTCTACAGGGCTATACTAGCTATCCATGAGAGCCAATGGCCCGAATCCAGGCATTACATCGACTTGGCCAGGAGTCTGCTCGATACGGAGCTGACGGCGGTCGTCACCGAAAGCTACCAGAGAGCTTACGGGGCGCTCGTCAACGCGCAGCTGCTCACAGAACTCGAAGAAGTCGTCACCTACAAACTGGTAGAAGAACGAAGGAGCACTATCCGTAAAACATGGTGGTCGCGCCTGCAAGGCGGTCAGAGACTTGTCGAAGACTGGAGGAAATTGCTGCAGATAAGAAGTCTTGTCCTAAGTCCACAAGAAGATTTCCAAACCTGGCTCAAGTTTGCATCTCTATGCCGGAAGACTGGAGCTTTAAGTCAGGCTCATAAAATTGTCTTGTCTATTATTGGAAGCGATCCCATCAACAACCCAGATGTGCTACTCCACATGCAGGATCCTAGGATAGTCCTCGCTTACAGTAAGAATCTTTGGGAAGCCGGTAATAAGAGATACGCCTACGATATTCTGCAAAGATTTGTGGACAATTCTGAACCAGATAATGAAGAGCAATGCCGCCTGCTCGCGCGCTGTCATCTCAAGCTCGGGTCGTGGTGCGAATCCCTTCAAGAGATTAACGAGCTATCCATCCCAGAGATTCTCAGAAACTATTCCGCTGCCACAATTCTAGCCCCCGAATGGTATAAAGGTTGCCATGCTTGGGCATGTATGAACTTTGAGACTGTCCTGTTTTACAAACAACAGGACAATATATCTGAAAGCAGCGTGGCCGGAGGTTCCAGTGAGAAGAAAGTATCAAGAGCAGACTTTATAAATACCCATACGATACCCGCTATTGAAGGGTTCTTCAAGTCTATCAGCATTTCTAATGGAAGCTCTCTTCAAGACACTCTAAGACTGTTAACCTTGTGGTTTGACCACGGTCACAATCCGACAGTCTACGACGCGTTATTCGAAGGAATACGGCAGATCGATATAAACATATGGCTTCAAGTGATACCTCAGCTGATCGCCAGGATAGACTCCCCAAGAAGCTTGGTAGCAAAGCTAGTTCACATTCTGCTGATTGATATAAGTAAACTGCATCCTCAAGCATTGGTGTATCCGTTGACAGTGGCGACGAAGTCTTCATTCGTGACTCGTAAGAACGCGGCACATTACATTCTGAAGACAATGTGCGTGCACTCGCAGAACTTGGTAAACGAAGCTGCCATCATATCGGAGGAACTGATCAAGGTCGCAATACTGTGGCACGATCAAGTGTTTATTGCATTGGATGAGGCGTCAAGGTGGGTGAAATTTTATTGCAATTTCAGTCTGATCTTTAGGTAAAGCTGCCTCCTTTACTGTGATCGCAGTTTTATTTTTATTTATACATATTATAATTCTGTAAGACTAACTTCTCTTTTTCTTTGTAGACTGTACTTCAGCGAGAAGGACTACAAGGGCATGGCGCGCACGCTGGAGCGCATGCACGCCATGCTAGCGCGGCCCCCGCAGTCCTTGAAGGAGGTCTCCTTCCTGCAGATGTACGGCCGCGATCTACGCGCCGCGCAGCGCTCCAGCGACTTGTACAAGGTAAGTGGCTAAGTGTATTATACGACTATGTATAAACCGGTAAACACATCGTACAAAAATAAGGTTGCATAAGTACCTATCTCATCATCCTCCTTGCGTTATCCCGGCATTTGCCACGGCTCATGGGAGCCTGGGGTCGGCCTTTGACAACAAATCTCAAGATTTGGCGTAGTCACTAGTTTTTACGAAAGCGACTGCCATCTGACCTTCCAACCCGAAGGGTAACTAGGCCTTATTGGGATTAGTCCGGTTTCCTCACGATTTTTTCCTTCACCGAACAGCGACTGGCACATATCAAATGACATTTTGCACATAAGTTTCGAAAAACTCATTCGTACGGGCCGGGGTTCAAACCCGCGACCTCCGGATTGAAAGTCGCACGCTCTTACCGCGAGGCCACCAGCGCTTTTTGCATAAGTATCTAACATACTCTAATGGTTCTCTTGAAATAAGATACCAACCATGCTACAAGAGATGCTCGCAGTGGGCAACTTTTTGTGTCCTATAGGGTGTGAGAAATAGTGAGGATGAACACCTTGCCAAAGTTCCACCTTTTCTACTACCTCTCAACATTTACCAAGAACGCATTTACAAAACTTGTGATTTGTTAAGTTAGAAGGAGTCATATCTGAAGCTACAGCAGAGTCAAGGTGGTATATAAAGGCAAGGGCATAGTTAATCATTTATTAGGAAATTAAAATATTAATATCACATCAACAGACATGTTTCTGTCTGAAATTACAAAAGCAATGAATATCATGAAGTTTTTACTATAACATAGACTTATGCATTAAAATCTAAAATCTTAACTTAATAGTCTTAAGTTTTCCTTATTCAAAACGAACTGTAAGTACTTCAAGTAATTATTAATTATTTGTTAATGTTGCTTGCAAATTTACCAACCCACAAGCAATTATGAGTATTTGGTCCATGTACTTGACATACTTGGATTTGACTTCCAACAACATTTCAAACTGTCTTAATTGCTTCGTCATCCTCTTTAAATGCACTCTGAAAGATTTTATAGCTTCTGCTTCAACAGTCTGTTCTGGTGTAGGTTCAGTGGTACAAAGATCATTTGGCCGAATCAGCCTCACACCTATAGGCTTCAGATAATCTTCAGCACCAACAAAACACTTTTTATGCCATTGTACCATTATTGTAGCATTATGGGGCAAATCATCTGTCAATTTGCTCTTCTTTAAAATATCTTTGTCGGAAATCCCACCACCGTAACCTTTGGAGACAAAAGTCACTAACCCGTTGGGTGTGCATCCAATCAAATATTTTAACGTGTTTCCATACTTGTCATGTGACCAGGTTTGTGCTTGGCGCAGTGCATTTGTCGGTGTTCTCATTTCAATCTGAAAGGTGTGTAAAATGCACTGCACATTGGGATATTGTACTTTAAACTCATGTGGCAGTTGTGCTTCTATAAGCTCCGGTGCAGGCAGATAGATCAGGTTTTGGAAGAAGTTCGCAAGATATTCTATCCCTTCTACGAACATCTTGGTATTTTCAGATGAAGGTATCTTAAACTGGTTACCAATTTCTATCAAGGAACAATTTTTCTCTATCTTAAACAGTGTTACAATGAGTGTCAGTTCTGATATTCTATTTTGGTTTTGTTCACATATATGTTTCGGAACCCACTGGAATTTCTTTGCAATGCTCAAGTATTGCTTTGAACTAATAAGGCTTGCAAACAATTGCCTTTCCTGTAAATTATTCTCGGTGGCAATATCTACAGATTCCAACTGTGAAGTTGCACCACATAAAGATGGTTTTTCATACATGATAGTCTGAGTTGATTGCGATGTCTTTAGCTCATAGCTATTGAAGTTTGTACTTTCATCTACAGTTGGTGTTGGTACATTGCATTGAGCACCCATAGAATAAGATACAACTTCTGAAGTTGTGGAATCACATTTCCTCTTATGTGGTGATGGAACATTGTCCTTACTCACGCGAGTTACGCGTAGTTTCTCTAACTTTGAAGGCTTTTGAGTGTCCTGCAAAAAATAATTGATAAGAAAACTGCGTAGTTGCATTTTAGTGTCTTCGTTATATTAATCAGCACCGATAGCATGATCGCGCTTTAAACGATAAAACATCAGGCAGTCCCTATCGCACTTATAAATAGTGCCTGCCTGAGCACAAAAGCTGGATATGTATCAAACAATTTTGACCATTATAATTATGTACATACAGTAAACTTTTCTTACCATTTTGGTTCTAAAATCCCAAGATCAATGTCACTTAATACATTAATCGGGGCAGGCAGAAATAAATCGATCCACAAATTACATACAATTACATATATACAAGAAATGTTTTCCAAACATTTAAAAACCACTCGACGAAACGTAACAATCGTTTCAAAAAATATTTGACAGTGACAATAAAATTTTGACATAAAGCGGGAAATGACATGTTTGTGTTACCAGGAGCGAAAACAAACTTTAATAAACCGCTTACACACTAGTAGTGCTAACAGACGACCGTACCGCACCGAAGATAAGTATAATATGTGGGCCGCAGCAAGGTCACCAATAATTTAAGCGAGAAGAGAGAAATTACGTCAGTAGAAAAAAGCGGCAAAATATCTGGATATTTTGCCGCTTTTTTCTAAAAACGGAACGATGAACATTCACGCCTGGGCGTGAATGTTCATCGTTCCATAGAAAATTAGAATTTCGCGCCTTTTTCTAGTAACAAACTTTTTGACTGGCTATGTGTATATGACCGGATCACTACTTTTAATAATAAATTTTAGTGGAAAATGCCTGCTTTGGGTGACACTACGAGTACTGTTTTTTCTCGCAGGAATCTAACGACGACCGCCACCTGAACGAAGCCTGGGACCTGTACTACCACGTGTTCCGCCGCATCACGGCGCAGTTCCGCTCGCTCGCCTCTCTCGAGTTGCAGTACGTCAGCAGGAAGCTGCACTCGTGTCGGGACTTCGAGCTGGCTGTGCCGGGGTCCTACGTGCCTAATGAGAAGATTATCAGGATCTCGCATATACATAGTCATTTGCAAGTAAGTCATTTCAAATGTGATGTGACTACCGTCAAAACATGCACAGGAACTTTACGACTGCTGATTTTAACGTCGGTCGCCGACTGATAGGTAATCAGATTGCGGAGGGCCTACGGCGAAACACTTAGTTTTTTATTCGATTATCGAATAGGCGAACGGTTATCGAATAGATGACGGTTCAAGGTGGACCGTCAGGTTTACACCTATGATACTAATCAGTTGTTTGCTACATCATACATTTAATACTTTTCTCCAGGTAATAAAATCAAAGCAGCGTCCCCGGCGCCTCACCATCCAAGGGTCGGACGGCAAGCAGTACATGTTCCTCCTTAAGGGCCACGAGGACTTGCGGCAAGACGAGCGCGTCATGCAGCTGTTCGGATTGGTGAATGCTTTGTTGCAAGCGGATACCAATACGTACAGACACGATTTGGCCATACAGGTAATAGGCTAATTGACCCTTTCTTCTTAAAGTCTTGTCTTGTATGATTAAGTACTGTCCAATTAACCGAAAAAAATATTACCATATTTTATTATGACTTCAAAACAGCAAAAAATATTTTTTCAGTAGTACAGATGGTGTTTTTTTTACGCACTAGTGCGAGAAGTGGTTCATTATATGTCAGGTCGAAACTTCGGAGGCTCATCAGGCCCCGTAGCCGAATGGCATTTCTCCGACGCCAAACGAAAACGAAACGCCGCGCCAGTTAGTCGGGCTCTGTCGCGCCAATATGCAAGAGCGATAGAGATAGATATCTACTAGCGTTTCGTTTCGTGAGCGTTTGTTCCATTCGGCTACGCACCCTGTACTGAAAAACGTCGTACGATACACGTGCGAAAAGGAAAATCGTAACTCGTGTCGATTTAAAACACTCCCTTCGGTCGTGTTTTAATTTGTCGCCACTCGTTTCGAACTTCCTTTTTTACGCACTTGTATCGTAATGTACTATTAAAATATACTTTTACGTAATGAGGTGAAAACAACACAGTCATGTTAATCTATAGATTATCTGTGCATCAGGTCATTCTACTCGAAAACTACATTTTATGACTTTTTAAGTATGAAGGCATAAATTTCAATATGTCAGTGATTGTTTTGACATGCAGTAAGGTTCGAATTCGATGACGTCACTAGGTCGATGACAGCGTTTTCGGTGGCTAAAAGAAATAAAAAAATTACATACATTTTTAATCGAAAATACGTAGTCATCATACACTTTTAATACCCAAAATCTATAAATATTGTTGTTTTATGTCAAATACTACAGACGACAATCATTTATTGTGCCACATTCGATATGAGTCTACTAGTAGTAGCCTATACTAACAGAAACTAGACGTATGTATACATAGTATATGTTGTCCTTCGTGTCGTAATGGCGCCTTTTACAACTTTACTTTCTCTGATGAGCTATACATACCTACTCGTATATGCCTCGCAAAACCGAATTAACCGAACTTAGTTTAAATATTCGGTCTCACTGTGCAGTTACATCTACCCATATCTACAGAAGATCTGCAACTTATGTGGCAATTGCACGCCGACGCGACGTACGGTTGCAGTCTTTTTGGATCGGTCTTAACATTTTTAGCTATTAACTTAGTATTCCTACATTTCCTACTGAAAATGCCACGATATCTATGTCAATCTTAAAAACCAGGCGTAAGAGATGAATGTAGAATATGTCCTGTAATCCCAGTATTACGTTTTATATGTATTTTATGACTATCCTTTTTCTCCAATTTCTAGGATCGGTCGGAGGCTTTAAGCCCTCATTGGGTCTTAGCACAAGCATTTCTAGTTTTTAACATCACACTATAAATTTACCATTTTCTGTTCAGAGATACGCCGTAGTCCCATTGTCGCCCAACTCCGGTCTCATCGGCTGGGTGCCGCAATGTGACACCCTGTACAACCTCATCATAGACTACCGGGACAAGAAGAACGTCAAGATGGGCCTCAACACTGAACAGCAGATCATGCTGAGGATGGCCTCCGACTTCCCCAAGCTCATGTTGATGCAAAAGGTAACCACAAACTTCAGCGGCATTAGGCAAGGTAACAATCGTATAATCAACCTTTATTGGTATGAGCTCATCATAGACTACAGAGACAAGAAGAACGCCAAGATGGGGCTGAACACTGAACAGTAAGTCATGCTGAGGATGGTTCTAGACTTCCCCAAGCTTATGTTGATGCAAAAGGTAACCACAAACTTCAGCGGCATTAGGCAAGGTAACAATCGTATAATCAACATTTATTGGTACGAGCTCATCATAGATTATAGAGATAAAAAGAATGCCAAGATGGGGCTGAACACTGAACAGTAAATCATGCTGAGGATGGTTCTAGACTTCCCCAAGCTTATGTTGATGCAAAAGGTAACCACAAACTTCAGCGGCATTAGGCAAGGTAACAATCGTATAATCAACATTTATTGGTACGAGCTCATCATAGACTATAGAGACAAAAAGAATGCCAAGATGGGGTTGAACACTGAACAGTAAATCATGCTGAGGATGGCCTCCGACTTCCCCAAGCTCATGTTGATGCAAAAGGTAACCACAAACTTCAGCGGCATTAGGCAAGGTAACAATCGTATAATCAACCTTTATTGGTTCGAGCTCATCATAGACTACAGAGACAAGAAGAATGCCAAGATGGGGCTGAACACTGAACAGTAAATCATGCTGAGGATGGTTTTAGACTTCCCCAAGCTCATGTTGATGCAAAAGGTAACCACAAACTTCAGCGGCATTAGGCAAGGTAACAATCGTATAATCAACCTTTATTGGTACGAGCTCATCATAGACTACAGAGACAAGAAGAACGCCAGGATGGGGCTGAACACTGAACAGTAAATCATGCTGAAGATGGTTTTAGACTTCCCCAAGCTTATGTTGATGCAAAAGGTAACCACATATTTCAGTGGCCATATCGAAGGTAAAATTATTTATGTTGATGCAAAAGGTAACCTTAAACTTCAGCGGCGAAAATGACAATTGTTTAATCGACTATATCAATCAACCGATCTATCGCCGCTTGGCTAAAAATACTGAAAATTAACAGTGGCAACACTGTAGTGTCGTCATAACATAACACTGTACTTAAAAAAAAAAGAGACACTAATGAATGTTGCTACTTTTTAATTTCTTATTTTTTTTGCTAGGCTGTAATTTTTACATTCATACATACATACAATCACGCCTGTATCCCATAAAGGGGTAGGCAGAGCACATGAAACTACTAAAGCTTCAGGGCCACTCTTGGCAAATAAGGGGTTAAAAGAAAACGAAACTGTGGCATTGCAGTGACAGGTTGGCAGCCTCTCGCCCACACCACAATTTAACCCATATCCCATAGTCACATTACATCATACACATACATACATAGAGAATATTTACATTCATAGAGAATATTTTACGAAAACAAATAGATTCTATCGACAACAGGATCTAATTTATCATAGGAAGTTTTAATTTGATTGTTAATTTCTACGGAAAAGTCTTAACTTGAACCTTGTTCCAGGTGGAAGTATTCGAACACACGTTATCCCAAACACCTGGCAACGACCTGGCGCGCTTACTCTGGTTGAAGAGTCCTTCCGCCGAGGCGTGGTTCGAGCGCCGCACCAACTACACTCGCTCGCTCGCTGTCATGAGCATGGTTAGTAAAACCATACCATAGTAAATACTGTAACAGTTCATGTTGAAACAAACGCCTGGCAACGACCTGGCGCGCTTACTCTGGTTGAAGAGTCCTTCCGCCGAGGCGTGGTTCGAGCGCCGCACCAACTACACTCGCTCGCTCGCTGTCATGAGCATGGTTAGTAAAACCATACCATAGTAAATACTGTAACAGTTCATGTTGAAACAAACGCCTGGCAACGACCTGGCGCGCTTACTCTGGTTGAAGAGTCCTTCCGCCGAGGCGTGGTTCGAGCGCCGCACCAACTACACTCGCTCGCTCGCTGTCATGAGCATGGTTAGTAAAACCATACCATAGTAAATACTGTAACAGTTCATGTTGAAACAAACGCCTGGCAACGACCTGGCGCGCTTACTCTGGTTGAAGAGTCCTTCCGCCGAGGCGTGGTTCGAGCGCCGCACCAACTACACTCGCTCGCTCGCTGTCATGAGCATGGTTAGTAAAACCATACCATAGTAAATACTGTAACAGTTCATGTTGAAACAAACGCCTGGCAACGACCTGGCGCGCTTACTCTGGTTGAAGAGTCCTTCCGCCGAGGCGTGGTTCGAGCGCCGCACCAACTACACTCGCTCGCTCGCTGTCATGAGCATGGTTAGTAAAACCATACCATAGTAAATACTGTAACAGTTCATGTTGAAACAAACGCCTGGCAACGACCTGGCGCGCTTACTCTGGTTGAAGAGTCCTTCCGCCGAGGCGTGGTTCGAGCGCCGCACCAACTACACTCGCTCGCTCGCTGTCATGAGCATGGTTAGTAAAACCATACCATAGTAAATACTGTAACAGTTCATGTTGAAACAAACGCCTGGCAACGACCTGGCGCGCTTACTCTGGTTGAAGAGTCCTTCCGCCGAGGCGTGGTTCGAGCGCCGCACCAACTACACTCGCTCGCTCGCTGTCATGAGCATGGTTAGTAAAACCATACCATAGTAAATACTGTAACAGTTCATGTTGAAACAAACGCCTGGCAACGACCTGGCGCGCTTACTCTGGTTGAAGAGTCCTTCCGCCGAGGCGTGGTTCGAGCGCCGCACCAACTACACTCGCTCGCTCGCTGTCATGAGCATGGTTAGTAAAACCATACCATAGTAAATACTGTAACAGTTCATGTTGAAACAAACGCCTGGCAACGACCTGGCGCGCTTACTCTGGTTGAAGAGTCCTTCCGCCGAGGCGTGGTTCGAGCGCCGCACCAACTACACTCGCTCGCTCGCTGTCATGAGCATGGTTAGTAAAACCATACCATAGTAAATACTGTAACAGTTCATGTTGAAACAAACGCCTGGCAACGACCTGGCGCGCTTACTCTGGTTGAAGAGTCCTTCCGCCGAGGCGTGGTTCGAGCGCCGCACCAACTACACTCGCTCGCTCGCTGTCATGAGCATGGTTAGTAAAACCATACCATAGTAAATACTGTAACAGTTCATGTTGAAACAAACGCCTGGCAACGACCTGGCGCGCTTACTCTGGTTGAAGAGTCCTTCCGCCGAGGCGTGGTTCGAGCGCCGCACCAACTACACTCGCTCGCTCGCTGTCATGAGCATGGTTAGTAAAACCATACCATAGTAAATACTGTAACAGTTCATGTTGAAACAAACGCCTGGCAACGACCTGGCGCGCTTACTCTGGTTGAAGAGTCCTTCCGCCGAGGCGTGGTTCGAGCGCCGCACCAACTACACTCGCTCGCTCGCTGTCATGAGCATGGTTAGTAAAACCATACCATAGTAAATACTGTAACAGTTCATGTTGAAACAAACGCCTGGCAACGACCTGGCGCGCTTACTCTGGTTGAAGAGTCCTTCCGCCGAGGCGTGGTTCGAGCGCCGCACCAACTACACTCGCTCGCTCGCTGTCATGAGCATGGTTAGTAAAACCATACCATAGTAAATACTGTAACAGTTCATGTTGAAACAAACGCCTGGCAACGACCTGGCGCGCTTACTCTGGTTGAAGAGTCCTTCCGCCGAGGCGTGGTTCGAGCGCCGCACCAACTACACGCGCTCTCTCGCCGTCATGAGCATGGTCAGTAAAACTATACCATAGTAAACACTGTAACAGTTCATGTTGGAACAAACGCTATCTCAAACACTTGGCAACGACCTGGCGCGCTTACTTTGGTTGAATAGTCCTTCGGCCGAGGCGTGGTTTGAGCGCCGCACCATCTATACTCGCTCGCTGACTATTATGATATGAGCATGGTTAATAAAACTATACCATTGTAAACACTGTTAGTTCATGTTGAAACGAACGCTGTCACATTTATGGAGCTCCTGTGACTGAAAAGCCCCTCCGCCGAGGCATGGTTCTATGAGAATCCCCCCAAATCCAATATAGTAAAAAGTTAGCTCTTTAACTTATTCCTACTGTGATACTTGGCATGCCTCCCTCCCCCTGTGATATAATAAATTGATGACTCCTAAATTGGTTTGAAGGACAAGAAACGAAAGATATGGGACGTCTGCCAATGATTGGCACTTTCTTTCTGGAATTTATAATTTTTATGACCAGGTGGGCTACATCCTCGGCCTCGGCGATCGGCACCCGTCCAACATCATGCTGCACCGCGTCACCGGCAAGGTGCTGCACATCGACTTCGGGGACTGCTTCGAGGTCACGCAGACCAGGGACAAGTTCCCCGAGAAGATACCCTTCCGGCTCACGAGGATGCTCATCAACGCTATGGAGGTAAGATAATGTTTATATTTCCGGTGATGGCATAAACAAATTTATCAAAACAATGATATGCCGCAAGCTGCACAAAGAAACGTAATCGATTTTATTAAATATTCCACAATAGTAAAATTCAGGCATAAGTTTTTTTACGCCTACAGAAATCGGGGTCAAATTTTTTAACTATATTTCTTGTGAATGACTTGCCGCAAATTCCTGCTTATTGAAATTCATTTAAGCATAGTGAATTTTACAGTACATATGGCGCTATATTACCGCACTAGTTAGGTAATGCTCATTACGAAACTATTTATATCACAAATTAAAAACGTCGAATGATCGGTATGATACACGTGCAAAGAGGGAATTCGCAACGAGTGGCGATAAATCCAAGCGTAATATACTATTAGGCATTGAATGCCACAAAACTAGTTTGAAAATAGATATCATACACGAAAGAAAAAAACGACATGGCCCACTGGTGGCCGAGCCGGGAATCGAACCCGGGTCTTCAGCTTACGCGGCTAACGTCTTTACCACTAGACCACCCGCCCGTCCGTTTGATTTGTTCCCTAGTTGTATAGTTTGAAAATGTTAATGTTAGCACGTCTCATCTCACAGCCCCTTGCTTCCTCGCAGGTGACGGGCATCGAAGGCACGTACCGGTTCACGTGCGAGGCGGTGATGCACGTGCTGCACAAGCACCGCGACAGCGTGATGGCCGTGCTCGAGGCCTTCGTCTACGACCCGCTGCTCAACTGGCGCCTCGTCGACAACGACCGCCACTCCTTGACAGAATCTACCTTCTCATCCGACATCGACTCCTCTCTTTCACTCCCGAGCCGATCGAGAAATCACCTACACTACGAATCCGTCGAAATACCACCAGAAGCTAACCTTAACAAACGTGCGCTGTCAATACTCAATAGGATCAGAGACAAGTTGACGGGACGCGATTTCCCACAGATAGAAGCGGTGGTGAGCGTTCCAAAACAAGTGGATCTACTCATTAAATTAGCTACGAATAATGAGAATCTATGCCAGTGCTATTTGGGGTGGTGCCCCTTCTGGTAGGTTCTAATTATAAATAACAGTTTTCTTGTGTCAAGATTTTTTAGTGAGTTAGTGCATAAGCCAATTTGTCGCATAAAATGCGGTATGGCGGCTTGTGGTCCTTGTGGACAACTATCGGTAATTTCCCACTGAATGCTCCTTCTCATCCGATATAGACTCCTCACTTCCCTTCTTATTGAACCCGTAGATTTTTCACATAAGTATAAAATTTTTATGTTTTAGTATTACTACAGGATTTTTTTTTGTGGGTAGTTAAGTTTAGTATAAACAGCATTTTAATTTTGTGTTCCGTATTTGATCAGTAGCTTTAATTTCTTTATAATTGTTATGCATACTGTTATATTCGACACCTGTTACTGCCGTGTTAAGACTGATTACATATTATTTTATTTAAATCAGTTAATCTTAATACATGTAATGCATATATGTGATGTACCAAACTTAAGAAATCCTTATATTCGGCGGAATAGGTAATCTCCAGTTACGTTGATCCATCAAGCGTCCTGTAGACTACATACTCGACAGGAATTTCGAATTTGGAAAGCTCGGACACTTAACGAGTTAACAAGCATTTAAAATAATTACAGTGGCCAATAATTGCCAAAGATATTCTTGTATTGATTGGAAAAACATTACTTTTCGTTTTACACAGCCCAGTTAACGCGATTACCTACGGAAATATAACCGTGTCGGTATTGTTATGATTGCAGTATTTTACGACCACTTTTCCTTCCATTGTATTGGTGATTGCTTATTGTGAGACGACGGATCGGACTTTATTTCAACGACAATGTTATGTTTTCGTCGACTCATCGCAGGGGATTCCCCCTGTCAGGAAATCGTTTTTGAAATTTCAACCATTTTTTTTTTTTGCTAGAATAAGAGCTCTGTTTGTCTGTTGTTTGTTTTCCAGTTGGCTAACTATCACAATGATGCAGTTGTTTTAACCCTTTGATACACGGTCAAAGGAACTACCGTTCAGGGCTGCCGAAATATCTACCTTCCTTTAGACGTAGCGTTCAAAGGATTTTCTGCATCAGTGTGATAGGTACGTATCTATTTTTTTATGTTTTGTAATGTAATCTTGATGAGATGATAACAGTCGGGAGTCCTAAAATGGATACCTAATTACCTAGTCGAAAAGGAAGGAAAGCATTGTACAGTTATAATGTTATTATTAGATTTATTTAATGTACAAAATTGTAATACTAAATATGACAAAGTCTTTTCTCTTTTATTTTATAATGTACAAAGTTGTCATTGAATACACAGCACAGAGACAGAAATTTGACTGGACACTCGACACACCTAAACCAGGGGTTTCCAAACACCGGCCCGCGCGAATTGTCTGAAGAGCAATATGGCCGTGAAGCAAATGAGTTTGGAGACCCCTGACCTAAACAATGGCTTACGCCCATGCGTAACGTATCGAGCAATACGTCTGCAGCTTAATTATTGATGATATTGTCATTCACTACAACTAATACCTACTACTAGAGTATATTGTCTTTTTGGAAGTTAACAAACGAGAGCGGCAGTAGTTTGGACAGTTTGGTGCACAAAACTTTATCCATAGTCGGCTTGCTAAGGTAAACGTCCGTGTCACCGTCCGTCGAGACGAACTCGCTGAGCGACTGCCGGCAGAAGCCGCAGGGCGCGGTGAAGTTCTGCTGGTGGGCTACGACCGCCACTATCTTGAAGTTCCTGTAGCCGTCCGCCACCGCTCTGGGCAGGGCCGCGCGCTCCGCGCATATCGACGGCGCGAGGGCTGCGTTCTCTATGTTGCATCCAGTGTACACCTTGGAGTCTTTCTCGGTGAGAATGGCGGCGCCTACGGCGAATTTGGAGTATGGACAGTACGCCTTTTTCCGAATTTCTACAGCGTCTCTTATTAAACTCTGCACCGTTTCACCTGGAAATTAATATTTTATGGTTAGCACCAAAGCACTAATAATAATATTCAGTTCAGAAGCTTTTGAATTTTATATCTTGAAAGCTATTTTCGTATTTTTGATTGGGTCCAATCTTCAGGGTTAGCCTATGTCTACGATTTGTTAGATACGGGGTTTGGGCCACTTTTATTAAAAGATGCTGTGGTACATCATTCCTATACATATTAGTTTACGTCATTATTATGATAACTTTTAAGATAACTTCGCATTCGTTACTCACAAAACCCAATACCTATTAGATATCATATTATGATGACAAACAAATATTAGAGATAAATTCTCGCAATTATTTTTAATGAAACCGTATAAGTACAATAAAACGATAATACATACGTCTAACCAGGAAAGAAGGGAGGAAACCCACCATAACTGTCCTGCTATTATCTTTATAAGGTGCGTTGCGTCAACCTTTCTCGATTGTTATGCATTTTAATTAACTTTCACAAGGTCACCGATACCGTTCGTAATCGATAATCCAGCTGATAACAAAGGACGAGGGTGTGTTGTCATTATTTCCTGTTGTTACCGCGCTCGTAAGCAACGCAATCGATGCACAGAGGGTCGCTCGTGGATCATAAAGATTTTACGATAAACAATGTGTTAGTAGTTTGATGTGGTTTTAAATGGTACGATGCGGAACGCTGTATGTTCAATAAGTCTTCGTCTTTGATCTTTACATTACATTTTAAATTAAAACTGCGAGGGAATTAGAGAAGAGGAATCGATGGAATTAGGCCCATTAGGTAAATCTACTATAAACTTTAAAGTCTCGAGGATAAAAGTTACTTTTGGACAGTTAGGTATAAGAATACCAAGCCCTAGTACAAAATATCCCGGAATTTGAAAAAAACGTTAAATCCTCCAGATTTTCAGAAAATACGTCAACCTTATTATAGTTATTATGTTCTTTGGAAGTTAACGAAATCCAAAGAACTTTTACTGCTATACAGAGTGGGGCCTGTAACAAAGGCGAAGAATTGAACTGTAGGCTATTCTCCTTATACTGATCAACATTTGTTCAGTGACTTTTAAAAATTATGAAGTCTTTAAATTTTTAATTTTTCATACAAAATAAATATTAGCTTCAATGTACGCCATTATTGTTGTCATTGACGTTGTCTGTCACACTTTAGACTTAACAGAATTCGCAATACATTACCTCTTAGAAAAAACTTTCAAGGGTGATAAAAATCAAAATACAAGTTATTTTTAAAAGTCACCGAACAAATGTTGATCAGTATAAGGAGAATAGCCTAGAGTTCAATTCTTCGCCTTTGTTACAGGCCCCACTCTGTATAAGTGTAGAAATTGACTATTACAATTAAATGATAATAATAGTTACACTAGCTATAATCGCTCCGGAAAATTTGTGTAACGAAAACAATAGAGTACCTACTGAAAATTTTAATTTCCTTTTTCAGTCAATGTTTTACAATTTCAACCGTTTCATGTAAATATAAGTAGGTATCTAATCGAAACGTAATCAATAACACATTTCGTTATTGATGTTACATTGAGTCGCGTTTGTTTATTCGCGAAACTAGCGGCTGTTCTGTTTTGCTAACAAATTATTTATAGTGTCATACAGAAATTGGGCCACTAGGGATGCGCGAAAATAGCTAACTCATCCGTGTCAGTTTGAAAGTTTATAAAATTGTAGCAATTGACTGAAAATATTATATGGCCACTTACCAGCTCTTATCGATATGCAAGAGAAATAAAGTTGGTTTAAGAGAAAAATGTGTACTTACTCAAAGAGTCGAATTCTACGATATCAAAGTTGTCCATGTGAGCGAGTTTCCGAGGCTGGGGAGAGGCGATCGCGTGCGGAGCGCTCGGCGGGCGACGACCGACTGAATTGAACTAATTACTAAATCAACTAAACTAATCATGAGGCTATTCCAATCTTACTCGGCGTAGCGAGTCATAGTCACGTAATCAAGGGTAAGTACCAGTATAAACGCTCTCTGGTTGTGTTTGAATGATTACGTTTAACCGGGTTCATTAGAGCGGTCAGTCCCTACCGATATCTCGGCTATGGGAATCAAAAATGGACTGAGCGACCGGTGGCTGACACTGATTAGCCCTAATGATCGGGGATAGTCTGTTATTATTTGATCAGATACAAGTAAATAATGCAAGCTTAACTAGTTGCAGACCCTAAACATATTTTACTACTTACATATACCTACCTATAGTTGGAAAATTTTAGATGGTGTTGAATTTTGACTCTACCTCATATTTTATTACTAACAACGTCATCGATTTGTTTAGGTACACACAAAATAACGCCAACACGCTAAAAGCGTTCGATGACGCAGCAGTAACAGCGCGTAGTGGTAGCAGTAACTGTTACCATAATCATAATTATGTTAGGAAAACGAGTCTGTATGGACATTGACAGTCTGTATTATTTTTATTTCTATGTCTCTTGTTTGTTTCAACGCCTGAGGATGTTACCTTCAACGATGACTGATTGGCAGTAGTACCACGTCCGAAACTGTGTGTGAATCAGGGATGTAACGGAAGTGCTTTTAACGGAAGCGGAAGCGGAAGCAGAAGTTTAGAATTTAGTTTAACGGAAGCAGAAGCGGAACCGGAACCAGAAGCGGAACTTATAGATGTTAAAAATGAAAAGAAAAATACCACATAGGTATTACATAAACCAAAAATAACTAAATTACCTAGAATTCTTAGGTGTTTATGGACTAAGAATTGGCTTGGAATATTACTTATACAATCCAAAAATTAAAATCACCTGTAGTTTAGTTGTTTACTCACTAAAAATCACATAAGAATAATCAACCTTTAAAATGCCGTAAAAGGTTTTAGAAACGGAAAGAAAATTTACCCGTTAGGTATAATACAATCCAAAACTAACCAGTTAAAGTTAAAATATTGGGTTGGCACAAAAGTAATCACACACTCTACAAAAACTCTATACATTTCCTTTCTTAAGTTAATTGTTTTCGATAATATTCTAGTATGTTGTAGAACATTCTAGGTACTTCTAATGTCAGGGTATATAAAGCCGCGGCTGACAATATCAACACTGCATTGGGCGTTGGAAGTACAAGCCATGCCACGGTGTCCAGATGGTTTGACCGTTTTTAATTAGGAGACAGGAGCCTTGAAAGTCAGTCTCGCTCAGGGCGACCACCTGCATTCAATGATGACGATTTACGCCGCGAACTACAGTCGAATCCTGATGCTACTACCCGTGAATTAGGGGAAGCACTTAACTGCAGTCACCACTCTGTGGAATACCATCTGCATGAGCTTGGGTATCGAAAAGTTTTGGCTCGGTGGGTACCGCACATCCTTACCGACGCCAGTCGTGCAGTCCGTGTCGCCATCTGTCAATCACTTTTGCTGCGACCCCGACGTAAAGAGAATTTGACTGATCTGGTTACGGGAGATGAATCATGGATTTATTATGAGAGCGATACACGTCGTGCTTTTTGGCTGCCTCGAGAAGAAACGCCACCAACTCAACCGAAGCTGAGTCAAAAGAACCGCTTAAAAGTTTTGCTTTGTTGTTTCTGGGACTCGCAAGGCATGCTGTTTCATGAACTATTACACAATGAAACTGTAAACGCTAACAAATATTCAACACAGCTCACCGAACTATCTTCTGCTATCAAGAAAAAACGACGAAGACGAGCCACTGTAATTTTACTACATGATAACGCTCGACCTCATGTCGCATCTACCGTTCGCCAACAGCTGCAGAACTTGGGCTGGGAGACGATACCCCACCCACCTTATTCTCCAGACCTCGCACCATCAGACTTTCATTTGTTTAGAGCCCTGAAACGACATTTGCGGGGTAAACAATTCAATGATTTCCATAATGTACAGGTGGAGTTGAACAACTTTTTCGAGGCACAGCCATCAGAGTTCTGGGCGAAAGGCATCCAAACTTTGCCGGATCGTTGGCAAGAAGTCATAGATGCTAATGGTGATTACATCATCGACTAAGCTTTTTGTATTGTAGTAATAATAAAAAATATAAAACGTAAACCAAGTGTCTCATTACTTTTGTGCCAACCCAATATGTGTAATTGTTAGCACAATTAAATTTTTAAATTAAATGAAGTGATTCTAAAAGAAGTAGGTAGGTAAATTGTATTTAATAAACAAAAGCTTGGCAGCTTTATCTTCCTGCAGTCTGCTTCTAAGGGGATTTTAGATATAAGATATAAGCCATGCACCACTGAATAGTTGTTCACTTGCTACAGAACTAGGTGGACAGGACAAAATATTGGCGCGAAAATCGAATGAAGCGATTGATATTTAGTATCGCAACACGTGGCAGCGGAGAGATGAGCGAATGACAGGTATAAACCTGTTGGTCTTTGATGTACGCCGCTCATGTCCCATCGTCGCGCTAGGTTTCGACATCCGCTATACTTCCGTTTGAAAAATAACAGAACCGGAACCGAAGCGGATGTGTAAAACAAAACGGAAGTTCCGCAAAAACGGAAGCAGAAGCAGAGCTCCGTTACATCTCTGGTGTGAATAACCTGGATTACCTCAATGGTTTACACTAACTCAATGATTACTGCAAATTAACTTTTAAATTTGCAGCTACAATACATTAGTCTAGTTGTTTGTCATTCACGACGACGAAGACTAGTTGACGACACGAACCAAACCAAAGCAAAACGACAATCGAAGCGTGCGAGTTAATTTAATTTCATTTTTCAATATGTACCTATTTCTGGTAACAGTCAATTGACCGACGAATAATCTTTGTGATGTGCCCTTATTTATACCTAATTAAACAAGAAGAAAGTTTCATAAAATTTATTAAACTTATGATATCCCAACTTACATATTAACTATGTAATATCACAACAAATGCATATGATTTGCACACAAGAATTTACATGCTAGACTGCAAACATGCTAGTTAGCTGGGGAGTTTATTGAAAAACCTTAAATTTTTTGACCAAAGCATGAAACTTGGCACAGTTGTTCCTTATATCAAAATAAGCCGATTAAGATCGGGAGCCTTCGGGAGCCTCCCCCCTGGGGCCCGGGAGGGGGGGTCAAAGTACCGCTTCACCCGGCTTGGTTTGAAAAATTCTAACTTACCCCGTTTAGTTAATAGGTCATGTTTGGTATCGTTTTCGAGTAAATCAATAACGTAGAATTCGTTTTTAGTACTAAAATTATAATTTAATGGTAAATAAAATAAAAAAAAATAAAAAATTTGAAATTTTCATCCATGATTTACAAATTCAGGTCATCATAAATGACAAACTGTTTGCTTTTTCTATAAATAAAAAATATGACATGATAGCCTATTTAATATAGATTATAAAAAATAGAACTTTTATCCACCTTTACTAACGTTAAGTTCCACAAAAAAATTACTTTAAGACGCGCGGCGTCGGGACGCCGCGAGCGTAATTTTAAAATGCCTTTATTTTAGAAACTCTATTAGACCCCTTTTAGCTATTAGGTCATGTTTGATATCGTTTTCGAGTAAATCAATAACGTAGAATTAATTTTTGGTACTAAAATTATAATTTAATGGTAAGTAAAATTTAAAAAAATTAATAAATTTGAAATTTTCATCCATGATTTACAAATTCAAGTCATCATAAATGACAAACTGTTTGCTTTTTCTATAAATAAAAAATATGATATGAAAGCCTATTTAATATAGATTATAAAAAATATAACTTTTATCCACCTTCACAAACGTTAAGTTCCACAAAAAAATTACTTTAAGACGCGCGGCGTCGGGACGCCGCGAGCGTAATTTTAAAATACCTCTATTTTAAAAACTCTATTAGACCCGGTTTAGCTATTAGGTCATGTTTGATATAGTTTTCGAGTTAATTAATAACAAAGAATTTATTTTTGGTACTACAATTATAATTTAATGGTAAATAAATAAAAAAAAATATTCATCTATGATTTGCAAATTCAAGTCGACAAAAATGTCAACTGTTTGCTTTTTCTTTAAATAAAAAATATGATGTAAAAGCATGTCACCAAACACCCAGACAAGTTTGGTGGAAACTTCCTTCACGAACTGCTTGGTGTCTAATGACCATGGTCCAAATGTTTCAAATGCAATTGCCGCAAATATGTAGTTGTTTTTTAAAAATGCATATTTGCGCGTTTAAACTGGGCGTTTTGCAGCAGCAGTCCCTGGTTTCTGGGCCGAACGTTAGACGTTGGACGGAGCCAAGGTATCCACACAGGTCACGCGCCAAGGGTCGTCCCAGAAACCAAGGCAAAAGCGAGCAACCATCAGGCCGCTTTGCTTTGCTGATTAGCCTATCTATGATATTGCTCCATCTCGTAATAGTTTGAAGTCTTGGGTGGCCATGTTTCTCCCTTGTTGATCGTTTCAAGCTGCGTTTATCGTACCTATCCCATACTATGTCTAATCTAGAAACGTTTTCTTTTGGCTTTGAAGCTTAGCCAGGCCACCCAAGGTGTCAAACTATTACAAGATGGAGCAATATCAGAGGCAAATCAGATTTTACTAAAGTTTGTAATAATTTTGTATGATACGTAACGTAAGTGGGTAATACTGAAGGTTACGTGATCCACCAAAAAGTTGTAATTTGATAGTTGTAGACTCTAAAATGATAATGCACATATTGTTTCAGACCAAGTCGTTGCGTAACGGTGAATGAGTGGTCGAAGTACCTACCTCTTTAGGTACCAGAAAAGATCGACAATTGGAGAACATACCTCCTTCAGAGGCTGCCTTGCATCAGCATATACTGCGCACAGTGTACCAGGGGCCCATTTCTCGAAGCTACAAGTTACAATTTTCAACTGGTTGTCAATGTCTAATATGACAAGTTGCAAAGAGACTTCCGCTTGTAACTTGTAACTTTCAGTTTTGAGAAATGGGACTCAGGGCGTTCAACTTGGAGTCAGGCGTTGGTGCCACACCAAAATTTGCCAAGTCCGTCTTCTTGGGGATGGAAGGAAGAAGGAGACGAATGGGTAGTGTGGTACCCATTCGTCTCCTTCTTCCTTCCATCCCAGTCAGGCAACACTGAAGTGGCCAGTATATGCTTAGAAGTTACAAGATGTAAATGTAAATCAGGTTGCAAACACCGATGCAACTGTATAAAGAGGGTAGAGCCCTCTTTATGCAGTTGCATATGTACCCAGCTATGTCTCTGCGAAGGGAATGTATAGTATGAGTATGAGTATGAGTAATCTGTCAATTAGGACACCACAGACTAAACTATAAGTGCTAACTTTTCAGTGTTGGATACTCTATGGCAGTTCCGACTCAATTCATAATTCATAATTTCTTTATTGCATCCATGGTTACATCTAGGTGTTACATATTTATATTGGTTTCACATGGACCCTGACAGGGTACAGCAAGTCTGAAATCTAAATTATGCTAGGTATTGAATCGATTATAATATTACAATATTGAATTTAACAAGGTAATTATGTAAAAGTATATAATAGGAAACAATGAAATAGGACATAAAGGTAGGTATGTCAAAAAAGAATAGTAAGATAGTAAGAATAATAAGCTCATTATAATTTAATAATCATTTAATAAATCATTTTATTGATCAAAAGGTACATGGTACATGGTACAATGGCGCCCTGGAGACTGCGTTAGTTTACACTGTGTTGCAGTCCCAGTGGATGCCCGAATTACATGCTCGATTAGATAGGTATTGAAAAGAACAATTAGACTTCATTTGTAACAAAGAAACGGAAATTAACATATATTACTAGGTTGGTACAACAGCATGCATAATTGTGTGTGTGTGTGTGTGTGTGTGTGTGTGTGTGTGTGTGTGTGTGTGTGTGTGTGTGTGTGTGTTTGTGTGTGTATGTATGTATGTATGTGTGTTGTGAGTACGTTTTTGCTTAATATCTAGTAGTTGTGTGCCTATAATCGTACTAATCCTAACACCCGAATAAACTTTCACTCAATAGTTTTTCAGTCTCATCGTAGTTCATAATACATATCCATGTCCAGATTGTCTTTTTAAAATCGTAGCCAGTTAATGTTTTTATACTCTTGTGTTTTAATTTTAGTTTATTATAAATTAACGGTGCGTTATAATTAATGTTCCGTCTTGCAAATTTAGTTTTGCATTTCGGCATGGGAACGCGTTCAATGCGCTTGTTTGATGTTGGTAACAACGGGACTATTTTATGGTGGTATCTTTTTAGGCATTGCATGATATATAATTTACGGACGGAGGAATTGACTTTAGTTAACTATAATAATTTCAAAAATACTTCATACAATTTCTATACTAATTTGCGATATCTGGAAAATTTTCCTGCATCTGAAACACATTTTTTTTATCTGTCGCGTTATCGGCCAATCAGAGACGGTTATTACAAACAATTGGTTGCTAGGTAATTCGATGTTGATACAACGGTGAACGACTCTATTGACATTAATTTTAACTTGCATGAATGGTGATATTTCCGTCCATTGACGATGAAGATAGACTCGTAGAAAAAGTATTGTATACAATAGTGATATAATTAAGCTTTTCACTCTCGTACCGTACTACACATGGTACTCGACTGAAGAGTTTTGTATTATATCACGATTGTATAAAATACTATTATATAAATTTCTTACAGGATTCACTACAATGAATAAATAACAGGTACAGTCGGTTTTTAGATCGTGTGGCCCGACCCGAGTGTTGCCGTTGTCGACACCGGAGTCAATAATAATGAATCTTTTTCTATTTATGCATTAACACACCTCGGACACTGGCGATCAAATATATGAAAGAGGCGCGTTCCCCGCACACAGTATAAGCTCGCGTAGGTGAACGCGTACTATCCTTTGTGAATAGGCTTTAATATCATATTTTTATATTTATAGAAAAAGCAAACCGTTTATGGTGACTTGAATTTGCAACTCACAGAATTTTTTTTTTTAAATTTCATTTAACATTAAATGGTCATTTTAGTACCAAAACTAAATTCTACGTTATTTATTTACTCGAAAACGATACTAAACATGACCTAATAGCTAAACGAGTTCTAATAGAGTTTTTTAAAATAAAGGCATTTTAAAATTACGCTCGCGGCGTCCCGACGCCGCGCGGTTTAAAGGTTTTTTTTTTCTAAAACTTAACGTTAGTAAAGGTGGGTAAAAGTTATATTATTCATAGTCTATATTAAATAAGCTTTCATATCATATTTTTTATTTGTAGAAAAAGCAAACAGTTTGACATTTATGATGACTTGAATTTGTAAATCATAGATGAAAATTTCAAACTTTTCATTTTTTTTTATTTTATTTACCATTAAATTATAATTTTAGTACCAAAAATGGATTCTACGTTATTGATTTACTCGAAAACGATACCAAACATGACCTATGAACTAAACGGGGTATGTTAGAATTTTTCAAAGCAAGCCGGGTGAAGCGGTACTTTGACCCCCCTCCCGAGCCCCAGGGGAGGCTCCCGAAGGCTCCCGATCTTAATCGGCTTATTTTGATATAAGGAACAACTGTGCCAAGTTTCATGCTTTGGTCAAGAAAAAAAAGGTTTGGCCTCTTTTTGTCGATAAACGTCCCCACTAAGTCAACAAAATATAGGGCCATGCAGCGCCATCTTTTAGCTGTCAAAATCACTTAACTAGGTACATAATGTTCGTTTTTATGGAAACGTCTATACATAAAGTGATGACAATGTTAAAGAAAAAATATCTAACAATATTTACAGGACACGATACACTTAATTCTATACTAGCGATTAAATTTATGGCTTATAGAAAATGCATAGAAATATGTAAAACAAGCGATGGAGTAGGTACTTGCCTACTCCTAATAAAACCGTTTTTTATCGGCATAGAATTTCGTCATTGATCGAATTTTTCTCTTTGTTCCTTTATTTTATTAACGTTAATTGTTCAAAGGATCGATATTTGTGATATTAGGAATTAAAAAAACTTTGGCTTAAAAAGTTTAACCTTAACCTAAATATGAAATGGCAACCATTGGTATAGGCACATCTATTTCGTATAAAGAGTTAAAGTTACAAATAACCACCCAGAATAGTACGATTAAACTTATGTAAATATAAGTTTATTAAATGACTATAATATTTACATTTATTGATTTAGCGTGTTTTATATATTTTATAATTATTGATGAATGTAACAAATCAAATTATTTTATTAAATATGTTTTGCGATAGCTGGAGACCCGGGTTCGATTCCCGGCTTCGCCACCAGTGGACTGGATCGCACTTTCTTTAGTGTATGGTATCTATTTCAGTTTATAATTATTGATCTTCATTGGAGAGGTATCTGATGGCCATACATTCAATGTTTCTGTATGTAAAGCATCTTGAGGAACAAGCATGGAACCAGCCAGTAAGAAAAGGGCTTAATAATTATTCTTTGTAGTCACTATTCTGAATATAGGATAGGATACATTTTCCATATTCATATTTTCCATTACATAATTTATTTACATGTTTTTACCTCTCAACGTATCTCTGATATTGTATATTAGTGAATATCGAGTCACACTAATCAATCTAATAGCTTGTTCGGTTAGAGCTCTTAGCGCTTACGATATAATTAAGGTGCTCAAGCATGTCATAGAGGTGCCAGCCAACTATATCTTGAGAAACAACGGTTTACAAATGTAGGTATATAATTATATCGTTCAATGTGTGTCTCTAGCGATAGTTGATATAGTTTTCCACCATCCAACAATCCGTGCTTACGAAGTAGAGCTAACGGATTCATTGTCTGTTACCTTTTTCTGGACCTCTGGCAAGGACCGAATCTCAAACATGTCATGATTTTTAGCAAGTAGTAGCTAAATTTTAAGACTTCAATTTAATTTCTAACTTATTTGATTCTTGGCAGTAAAAGTGCTAGAGATGTTAGGAAGCGTGTTGATACTATAACTTCTCAAAGTTCTAATAAAAGAAAGTAACGATTTTGCAATACAATTTACCAAAACGGACACCATCCAATATAACACTGACACAAATTCTCATTGCTCGTCGCCTGTTGAATTAGCAGCTCCACCTGCTTCTGTACAGAGACCGTTTCATCTATATGCGGGAAATCTCGCCCTGTGAGTTTATCACGGACACGATTGACTATACCGAGCGCGCGCTTGTTCAAATTCATTTCAGCGGGCTGGTCTAAAGCTTCATTCAATCCTATAGGGATTCTACTTCTGCTGGGTAATGGTGAGCTGGAGTCTTGCGTGTCGTCTGCGCGCGAGCGGCGGCCGGCGTCGATGAGGCGCCAGTTGAGCAGCGGGTCGTAGACGAAGGCCTCGAGCACGGCCATCACGCTGTCCTTGTGCCGGTGCAGCACCTCCATCACGGACTCGCAGGTGCGCCGGTACGTGCCTTCGATGCCCGTTACCTGGTGGAAAGATACATGGTCAAATTATTGTATATGTGATGTTGGAGTTCTGTCGCCTGGCCAAGACTTTCTCTATAGCACACAGACAAACGGACATCATATGAATTCTAACATCCTCTGTTGGTTCAAAAAACTTTGAAAAGCCTCGCGGAAATACCGTCAGCATCCATTGCCTTTATTGAATAGCTCGTTTGTCTACTTTTACAGGAGACTTCTTGGGCCACTTCTCTGCATAATCAGCTGTCCGTTTGACGACATATGTACGCTGTCTAAAACTGATTATGTCTTGTCCATCATTTTACCTCCACAGCATTGATGAGAATCCTTGAAAGCCGGAAGGGGATCTTCAAAGGTCACACCTTTAAAGGTCACTTTTCTGCATCAACATCTGTCTTTTTGACGACCAATGTACCAAATTTATCCCATCAACCCCCTTACCTCCATGGCGTTGATGAGCATCCTGGTGAGCCGGAAGGGGATCTTCTCGGGGAACTTGTCCCTGGTGACGGCCACCTCGAAGCAGTCCCCGAAGTCGATGTGCAGGAACTTGCCCGTCACGCGGTCCAGCATGATGTTGGACGGGTGCCGGTCGCCCAGGCCGAGGATGTAGCCCACCTGGTGAAAAAATTACGTTAATACTTTGTCAATGTCACACATACGATTTTTGTCGTAGTTTCTTCGAGTTCCACCGCTGGCAAAGGCCTCTCCCGGTGATTTCTAGGACCCCCGAATAGTTTTCTCTGGCTAGTTTGTTTAGAACCAAGGTATCGCTGAAAGAACAATGGGGCGGCGGATCTACGTCAGCTTCAAGTCAGTGGCTGGCAAGAGGCTGCGCAGAATCGGGACAGGTGGTGATCTGTCATTTTGGTGACCAAGATTCACTTTAGATATTGAGTCAAAATAGTTAGTTAGTGTGTTTAGGAAGTTGACCAGATCATCTCGCTCCGTTCTTCTACTGGCATCCATTTGGACACAAGGAAGCTTGAGACATTGGGGCGGCGCCTCAACGATCTTCAGTTCCATGGTACGGTATACTAACCATGCTCATGTAGCAAGGGTAGTTTGTGACAGCTAATCTTCAAACATGACCATTTGAACAACCTACACAGATGTAGTGCGAAAAACGTTTCCTTCGTACTTTTACGGAAACGATCGTATTTGTCATGCTATTTCAGACAATGTCAGTACGTCTTGTACATACCAAAGACATATGTAACTCCACTCCGTATCGACAGATAGTCTAAGAAAAAAACGTACCTCAAAACCATACAGAAAAAGGTACGATGACCTAGATGGCGATACACCTTTCGATGGCCCTCGGTTAGATGGCGCTAATATTAATATTTGACATTTTAATACATATCAAGCTAAGAATGGGCCAATTTGTCAAAAATGAGGTTTTAAGCCTGTGTCGAGAGATGGCAGTCTATGCACTGTGATTACACATTTTACTTTGACAGTAACTCTCAATCCTCTTTGTACCTACTAAGACTGATTGAAATAGCATGACACGTTCGTAAGTAAAAAAAAAAAACGAAGGAAAAGTTTTTCGCTCTACCTACATCTGGCGGCTACGGTACTAGACTACTCACCATGCTCATAACAGCCAGAGAGCGCGTGTAGTTGGTGCGGCGCTCGAACCACACTTCGGACGAGGGGCTCTTCAGCCAGAGGAGCTTGGCCAGGTCGTCGCCCGCCGTGTGCTCTAGTGCGTGCTCGAACACTTCCACCTGGAGGACAACATTAGATTTCAACTCTTGACGAACACGACTGTTTCTAGGGGCAGATCAAGGGAGCCGTGACCACCCTATACAGGGTGCAGTGGCGGCTGGTGAAAATTTCTGCTAGGCAACACAGGTGCAAAAAGAAACCTACCTTAACAATCTTAACATTAGGTACTTTACTAGTAATCAATTTTAGGCAAGCCGGTGGGAATCGGCTTGTATGGACCGGCCGCTGCTGACAGGGTGTCCTAAAAAGTAGTATGTAGTTAAAATGTATGTATATAATACTAACTTTGAAACTGTAATGTAATGCATGATCTCAATTAGACCTAACTCAATTAGAATCTAAATAATAATAGATTAAGAGTTTTGTTTGTAAAATTCTATAAAAAATGACTGAAATAAACAGTTTAATTTTTTTTTTTAAAGGACACGCCACAGGACACTGGCCGTAGACCAGGGGCCCGTTTCTCGAAAGGTACAAGCCTTGTATTACAAGTGCGCGAACTGTCAAATCGTATGGGTTGTCATGGAAACACACTTGTAATACAAGGCTTGTACCTTGCCCCAGCCCGAGAGACATGACCCCAGTAAAAGATGCACCGTTTTCAAGTTATTGGCATTGATTTTTTTTCGTGAATTTTGACCGTTTTCAGCATTGTCAGGTTCAGTGTGCACTTAGAAAGCCCTTAAAAGGAGTTTATTTATGTCCTTTTTGGGACACCCTGTATAGAAATTGACCTATCCCCGAGATGCAGAAAAAGCGTGTATAGACTACACAGTGAGTCACTCAGCCCCTTTTTACGTCTCTCTTACTGTACAGTGGGATCTCATTTTTATATATCTTCGCTAGATACAAAGTTTTATCTTCTCACTGTAGTCACGGTTCGGCATATAGATAGGTCCATTATAGGAAACAGAATAGTATAGTTAGTTTTTTTTAATTCGTAACTTTTTTCTGAAAAACACCATACATCTGCGATAGATGTTACATCAATTGCTGTTAAGAAACGGGCTTTGTGTGTTCGATATGTGATTGACATATCATAGTTTTGACACTTACTTAGTGTGAGTTAATTGTAATACCCGTTTTTCAATCAGCAATTGCAGTAACATCTATCGCAGGTGTATGGTTTTTTTTAGGGAAAAATACGAATTTAAGAAGACTATGCCATTCTCTTGTACCTAACTATATGCTGAAGTTAACGGAATTCTATAAAAACTTACCTTCTGCATGAGCATGAGTTTCTCCAGGTCGGACGCCATGCGCTGCATTATTCTGTGCTCGATGTTGAGAAGGCACTTCCTCTTCTCGCGGTAGTCGCGGATGAGAGAGTGCAGGGTGTCACAGTGAGGCACCCAGCCTATGAGACCAGAGTTGGTTGACAGTGGGATAACGGCGTATCTCTGTCGAACAAAATAAAAGGTTAATTCAATGTTCTATAGAGCATATGTGTATGTGCATGGGAAAACGCCCCACTTTGTCGATTGCTATAAAGCCGCTTTGCCAGATTATTCATATAAAGATACAAGTAAATCTCGCCTTAATGGCAACCGACAAAGTGGGACGTTTTTTGTTAAGTTTAGCTATTTTTAATATGGCAAAATAAACGAAATAATTATCACGAGAACCAATTATGGGTTACAAAAATCTATGGAAATATTTCAGTAGTGTTATTATACCACTAAAGCATTAAAACAAGAATCAAGCTAATTTATCATGACACGTTTATCCTGTCGAAATTTCTCGTGGCTTCAGGTAGATAGAACATGTAATCTGTGCCTGTCTGTACCTGTATGTTAAGTAGCTATAGGAGGACCATTCATTTTTAACCCCCGACGCAAAAACGACGGGGTATTATAAGTTTGACGTGTCTGTCTGTCTGTCTATGTGTGTGTCTGTCTGTGGCATCGTAGCTCCCGAACAGATGAATCGATTTCGATTTAGTTTTTTTTTTGTTTGAAAGCTGACTTAGTCGGGAGTGTTCTTAGCCATGTTTTATGAAAATCGGTCCACTATGTCGCAGTCGGGGGTTTTTTCAAAATTTTAGTTTTGTGGTTAGGTATTTATTTATTTATCTGGGTCTTCTGTGATACCTGTATGTTGAGGTCACGTCGGAAGGTGTGCGGGTCGGCCTGCAGCAGGGTGTTCACGAGGCCGAAAAGTTGCATGACGCGCTCGTCTTGCCGCAAGTCCTCGTGGCCCTTGAGTAGGAACATGTAGTCTTTGCCGTTGGAACCGCGGACGCAGAGGCGACGAGGGCGCTGCTTTGAGGTTATAACCTGGGAAACAAACACAAGTTGAAGATTAGAAAAGTTAAAGAAGCGCAGGAAAAATACCCAAGTTACCCATCATTTACCACATTATTATCATGATGATGAATGAATGATACAAAACAGGGGCTCACTCTGTCGGCTCCAAACATGCATTCCACTGGCCCTGTTTGGATCCAAATGAGAACCAGCTTTTCATGTCTTCAGAAAAATGGCTACCATATTCCAAATATATAAGATCTACAATTTCTGAGTTAAGTAAGTATGATGCTATTAGCACCTGGCTACTCTGTTTATGCGCGATGCGGATGAGCAGTAGATCAGGCACATATGACCCCGGGACGGCAAGTTCCAAGCCTCGGCAGTTGAGCAGGCGCGGGCGGACGTACTGCAGTTCCAGCGACTGTATAGTGGCTCCTCGGCTACGTCAGCACTCACCTGCAGGCTGCTCTGTATATGCGCGATGCGGATGAGCGGTAGGTCAGGGATGTATGACCCCGGCACAGCCAGCTCCAGGTCCCGGCAGTTGAGCAGGCGCGGGCTGACGTACTGCAGCTCCAGCGACTGTATAGTGGCTCCTCGGCTACGTCAGCACTCACCTGCAGGCTGCTCTGTATGTGCGCGATGCGGATGAGCGGTAGGTCAGGGATGTATGACCCCGGCACAGCCAGCTCCAGGTCCCGGCAGTTGAGCAGGCGCGGGCTGACGTACTGCAGCTCGAGAGACGTCAGCTGCGGCAGCTGCCGGCTGATGCGCCGGAACACGTGGTAGTACAAGTCCCACGCTTGGTTTAAGTCGCGGACTGCGTTTGTGTCCTACACAGGTAACAGAAATAAGATTATGGCTTTCCAATGCTTACAAGAAAATGAATTTGAACATTTTAGCTAAACTTTATTTATCTTTGATATGTCAATACGCGTCTAATTTATTCAACAGTTTTATTATTTTAAAAGGACATACCTTGAATCTATTGCACCATTCCTGCGCTTCGTTCAAGTCTCTTCCATATGCTTGCGTAAAGGACACCTCCTTAGTAGTCTGCGGGCCGCGCTCCAACATAGCGTGCAGAGGCTCCAGAGTCTTAAACATCGCTTTAACGTCGTGCTCGCTGAAGTATAATCTAGAAGCTTCTTCCAAAGCCTCGTGCCATTGCTCGTGCCACAGAATAGCCACTCTGATCAGCTCCTCAGATATCATAGCTGCCTGGTTCACCAAGTTACTCGAATGAGTACACATTGATTTTAATATCTGGTTAGCGGCGTTCTTCCGGGCGATGAAGGAAGATTTTGAAGCCACCGTCAAAGGATAGACTAACGCTTGCGGATGCGATTTTCCAATATCGATAAGTAAAGAATGAATCAGCTTTCCGACTAAAGCCCGAGGCGTATCGATTCTGGCGATCAGCTGGGGTATCACTTGTAGCCATACATTTATTTCGATGGTTCGAATACCGTCGACTAGAGCCTCGTGGACGGCCGGGTGGTGGCCGTAGTCGAACCACAGCGTCAGCAATCTGAGCGTGTCCTGTAGAGAGCTTCCGTGAGAGAGATTGATAGATTTAAAGAACCCGTCCACGGCCGGCACTGTATACTGCTCGACGAATTCAGGGTCTTTCTTGTCTACGCTTTGAGCGTTTTCCGCGGCAGGGTCTTGGTGTTTATGGAAGAGCACGCTCTCGAAGTTCATGTACGCCCAGGCGTGCCAGGCTTTGTACCAGTCGGGCGATAACTGAGTCGCCGAGGAGTAATTTCTTAGGATTTCTGGAATGGAGGTCTCATTGATGCCTAATAGCGATTCGCACCAGGCTCCAAGTTTCAAATGGCAGCGGGCGAGAAGGCGACTGTTGTCGGGGTCTCCGGACTCAGCGGAATCCACGTAGCGTTGCAACTGCTTGTAAGCGAGTTGTTTGTCACCGGCCACCCAGAGATGCTTAGCGTACGCCAGTGTGAGGCGTGGTTCGTGGGTAGGGAGGGGCATTTCAGTATCCTTACTCGGATCTATACCCAATAACATAACTAGAGTTCTATGCGCCTGTCTAGGAGCACCGCTCTTGCGGCACAGCGAGGCGAACTTCAGCCAAGTGGCCATGTCTTCATGAGGAGTCAACACCAAGCCGCGCACTTGCAGGATCTTCCTCCAGTCTTCCACTAGCCTCTGTCCGCCTTGCAATCTCGTCCACCAGGCTTGCCTAATCGTATCTCTCCTCTCATTTATCAGCTTGTAAGTAATAACTTCTTCCAATTCAGCTAGAAGCTGCGCGTTGACTAGTGCTCCATACGCTCTCTGGTAGCTTTCCCCTGCGACGGCCGTCAGTTCTGAATCAAGTAAAGTTCTGGCTTGATCTATAAACTGTTTGGAGATATCAAATTCGCCGTCATGTATGGCGAGCACAGCTCTGTAGAATGCTCCATCTTGAGTATTTTCCGGGAGGAAGCTGACATATTTAGCCATCGAATCCCACTCGTTAAGTCCCCACGCGGCAGCTGCAGCTAATCTGGCTGCTTTGAACTTCTCATCATTGCTCATTTGCGGCCACCTTTTAGAGACAGTGTTGTATAATTTGACCCATTCTCCTAGAGCTTCGAAGCATCGTAGTTCGCCGAGGTAGGCATCCATATCGTTGGCGTCGTGGGACAGTTTCTCTCCGTAGAGGTTGAGTGCCTTCTCCCAGTTGTGCAGCTTCTCGTACCAGCGCACCTGCACCTGCAGGCGCGTGTCGCCGTCCTCGCGCTTGGCCATCACGCGCTCCAGCAGCCCCTCGGCCGCCTCCTTCTGCTGCAGCTTGTTGTTGATGAGGATCAGCGCTTCCACTACTTGGGATGTTGCGCCGCTGCGGAATTCCTCCTCCTGGGAGATAAAAAAAAATATTTTTGATGTGTAAGGTTATTACGGTCATACCCTCATACCAGCTAGACTAGGCGGTTCCAACCACTAGGGCACGCTCTGTGAAGAAAGGGACCAATAATAAAGTGTGGGAATGTTTCACAAATAAGGCATCCCATCGTTTTTTATCATCAACAATTATCTGAGCAAAAAAATGTCCGAATCCTAGGCTGATTTTCCTAATGTTTTTTTTTTAATTTCTAGCTTACCTTATAGTGCAAAGCCTTCGCGTAAGCGCGGCAGTGCATAGCCCTCTCGCCCAGCAAGTGCGTGGATATTGGCAGCGCTCCCGCGTCGCAGTGCTCCATAAATTCCGCCAGGTTCAGCACCGTGTGCGCCAGCTCTGTATACAAAAGAAGTTATCACGTTATCAGTTAAACCCATTTTGATGCCTACTGCTTCGTCAAATAACATAACCGCCAAAAGACTTGATCATTCAGTTGGGAGACACCATGTCAGAAATCTACAAAATTTCTGCCGTTTTTGCGTGGCGTCACGTCGGAAGCGGGACCAGATGTTTGACATTTTTTTTAACGTAAGCTTAGAGTAAAAAAATATACACAGAAACATGTTATTATCTGGTTTCGGAAGAATTAAAGGTCATCAAATTTTACAGAACAAGTCAACCAACAGAGCCTTACAGCAGGAGACTGTGGCCCTGTGGAGCAGTCTGCTGGAGCTAGTGTGTAGCGTAGTGTGTAGAGTAGTGTGTACCTGGCGCGTCGGGCGCCGTGAGCGCCTGCTCGAGCGCGCGCTGCAGCTCGGCGCGCGCGGGCGCCTCCAGCTCCGTCCAGCACGACACGAAGGCCGCGTTGAACAGGTCGCGCAGCAGCTGCGAGTAGTTGTGTGCTAGCGCCAGGCACGCTCTGAATAAAGGAGGAACAAGTCAAGCCGTTAAAGGAATAGGTTCTCTTGTCTGCCATAAGTTTGCTACTTATTATGACTGAAATCATCAAGGTAGAACCAATAAAATTCATGAATAGCTGGATCCACACTGACCGAGCAGCCTCGCGCGCATTCGTCCGTGCTTGTGCGCGCAAGTTTGCCTCACCCGAGCCAATTCTCCCGACAAGATGCCGGCCCTCAGCTGTTCAAAATAGTGCTTCAAAACAGGCATAACCTCTCGAGGCTGCTCGGTCAATGTGGACCCAGCTGATAAGATTCAAATACACTACTTAATATAATGTTACCTGAGCGCGGGACTGTGGGACTCTGTGAGCAGACCGATGCTGAAACGCCGGAGCCACTCTAGCCAGTCGTCCTTCGAAACGCGACTGCTCACGGTCCACGCTAGTTTCAGGTTGTGAGCGTTCACGAATAACTTGCGGATAGACGAGGATGTATCGCACACCACGATACGAGCCTACAAGAAAAAGTACGTTTTCAATGCACATTTGATTAGGAACTAACATACCCAAGCCATGCTTCTGGTAAAAGTTTTTAGGAGAGATTTAATACTTAATGTTATGACAAGGGATTGATACTTAAGTGTTTATAATTTTGTAGGATATTCAATAGTGTAACTGTAAACAGTCAGCAAAGGCAGCAGCGTTAATATAAAACAACAACAGAGAAGTGACATAGTTTCTACAAAGTCGACAAATATTTTACCTCTTGATTGTTGTTCCTGGGCTTCCTTCTCGTGCTCTGCAAGAACTCGTCTACGGACAGTGTGGAGTTTGAGTTTGACTGCAGTTTTGACATCAGTTGCTCATAGTTCTGATGCTGTATTCTATGCTTGGTTACTATCTTCTGCACGAGAGGTATAAAATCCAAGTACTTTCGGCCCAGCTGCACTATCAAAGCGCAAAGCGTGTCCATAGCCGTGGGCCGCAGGGGAGGGCAGATGTCCATGCTTCTCACTAACGGATGGATAATCCGAGACACCAACTCATTGTAGTTCAAAGAATCTGATAGGTAATCCACAGTCTCCATAGCAACTTTTGCGACTGAAATAGGACAATCTGTCGCGTCAAAAAGTTTTACGATGGAGGGAATGACTAGATGCATGTAATCGTCTAAGTTGTCTTCGAACTTCTGCAACGCAAACAACAGTTTCTCAGTAACAATTCTGTCTTTGCTCGTGTCGTGAGCTAAAACGCGCAGGATTTGCGGCATCAACTGAGGCAGGTAGACTTTGAACTCGGATCCGAGCGCAACAGCTATATGTTCCACCAACAATATAAGTGTGGGTTGCAATGGACTGTTAGGAGTCCAGAATTCCTTGATCAAGTCAAAGATTTTGTCCAGATAATTGCGAATGTGTTGCTTAACGATAGCGATAAGCCTCGCTAGTTGGGTGAATAGGAACTCTCGGAAATTTGTATCCGCCGCTCGAGCGACGTAGAGCAAACTTGGCGTGACGCGAGAAATGTATGGAACGCACTTAATGCCCAGCGATTCGAAGATGAAAGTCACCGCCTGGACGACACTAGTGTGATGCTGTTGAAGGGTTGGATCCCGCAGGATTCTCATTAAGGTGGATATCACAATAGCGGGGTAATATTCGTCAAGTACGGGTGAAGACATGTTCACGAGCATCTCACTAGTTGTCATGTCGAAATTATTCTCGTCCGCCTTGCTATCGGCGACGGGAACTAGACTAGAGTCTGGCTGTCCATTGATTAAGCCCCGCGTCAGTTTATGCTTGTACGGGTCTAGAGCGCCCAGTAGTCCGAGGACGCGAATAGTTTCTCTCCTGTCTTTTGGTTGCTGTTCAGTTTTCAAAAAGTTTAAAAGGACATCCATGAGATTTGGATATTCCGTGTATGGAACTACGACGTATCCAGTGGCGCTGATCAGTTGGCCGAAAGCCCAAAGGGCGACGCTTCTCTTATCAGTGGCGCTAGCGTCAGACAGCAGTTCGAGGAGGATGGCTAAAAGCTCTGGCAAGCATTTCTTAAGTCCGCTGTTGTCTCCATTGACGTCTGCCAAATCTCCAACAGCCTTCAGCACGCTGATCACGACCCCGGGATTGGCTTCAGATTCCTTTAATTTTGGTACTAGAACATTGAGGATTGTTTCCATATAGGGTCTTACGAGCCTGGGAGCATGCCTGATCAAGTTGTCTAACATTCTAGCTGCCTGCTCTTTGTTCCTGCTCATACCTGAGTGTTCCAGCTCAGTGAGGAACTGTATCAAAGTCTTTCTGAGTCCAGGCATCACGTAAGCGGGGTTGACCGTGCTCAACCGCCCTACGGAGCAGATGGCTAGCTCTCGTATCTCCAGTTGTTCATCATTCATAGCAATGAATAAGAAATTCAGGTTTTCAATTTGTGCCAAATGAGAGTCGAAAATTTCGTTCAATGATTCCAGAACCCAATAACGCACTTCGTAATCTGGGTCTGTTACAGATACGACCAACAACTTCCCTACAACTTCGGCAGTTAGTATGGTGAGCGTGCGCGATGGCGTTTTCATATTCCTCACTGTTGCATCGGCAAGCAGTTTTGCGGCAGTTTTGACAGCTTCCAATCTGACTTCCTGCTGATCACTTTGAAGGAAATGATCGGCGCAGCGCCTCACAAACGTCAATAAACTGTGTTGCCCCTCAAATTGAAATGTGCCAAGTGTCCTCAAAGCTAGAACAATGCTAGCAGTGTCCTGAGGTTCTGCGCCCATGCTCATGGAACTCATCTGCTGTTCCAGGCTTCTTGGTATACCTGGATGCAAGAAGGGCTTGTTTCTTAGTACTAGTGACAACATATTCAGCAAACCTTCTGATATTTCTCCTCTGAGAACTGGTAGATTTTCACTCAGCTCTTTCAAACAAATAGTCAATGATGGACTGAGTCCAGTGGCAAACATGGCATCCAGCAGTTCCCTGATGTCATTCACCACTAAGTCTTTGACAGCACTGCCCAGTAAAGCAATACATGCAAAGATTGAGGGGTCTATGTACATCCTTCTCTTACTCACTGAGTCTCTCACTGGAAGAGCTTGTTTGATCACATCCATAATCCTGGGGATGTAGCTTTTGATTTCACTACCAATAGCAGCCGCCACGAGACCAATGGTGGTGAAGGCCATGTTCCTGTCTCTCTCGCGACTGCGGAGAGTCGACAGAGATGCTAGCAAGTAGTTCATGGTAGTACCAAAGTACTTCTTAAGAAAATATTCCTTGTTGAATGCAGCCAATCGAGGGATTATTATAAGTAAAATCTGAGGCACTCCCTGAGTTTTAAGCATGCGCTGCGCCATTACATCTGCAACAAAAAAAGTAATTAACTTCAAGGTCACAATTTTATGACAAAAATTATTTAATGAACATGGAAATAGAAAACAATTCTTACCATGGCATATTCTTTCAAATTTTTCAGTCAACAGAGCTCTGCATACAGCAGACTCATAAATAGAAACGGGGTATGTTACATTTTCAGTCTTAAATCCATCACACAAGTACCCTCTCTTGACAGATGGACTGTGCAGCTTTGCACTCAAAAAAATTATATCATCAGACTTGATGTTATCTTTCCGAGTATCCAAACTCTGCATAAGCGTTGTGTATTTCTTTTCCCATGCAGCATTAGAACATCTCAGGAGTTCATTCAAGATCAGTAGGCCTCCATGAACCCTGTCTTCTTTGGTGATTCCTTTTTCTTTGGTAGGGATCTCTTCAAAAGAGAGCATAGCTTCTTCATAGCATTGCATGTACCACTGTGGCCTGGCTGTAGACTGCTTAGCAGATTCTCTTTGAGTTGTAACCACTAAACCTGCTCTTAAAGCTTTGGCTGCAGCCTCTCGAATTTGTGGTTTCGGATCCTTTAAAGCTACAAGGATATGGTCAAAGAATCCTGAGACTTGTTGGTAGAAATAAGTAGGCATTGCAATGGCCATTTCTTTCAGGAGTAGGACTGCGGAGTGCCTCCTGCCTTCATTTCTTTCCTCTGAGAGCCATTCAAATGCTCTCTTCACTTCAAACTCAACATACTCAGCCCGTTTTACTCCGGACACAGTTGCTAGCCTTCCAACCGTCTTGGCCGCTAGTTCCATCACACCCACATCTGAAGATGGGAGCAGGTTCCGGAGATAGTTAGCAAACCTGGTAATCCTTGTCTTAGTAGTGTCACAGTCTCCTCCAATCAGACACACTGTAGAACCAAATAATAAAAATTACTAATAGTCATTAATCTCCCAAATTTCTTACAAACCAATATTTTTTCCCATCTACAAGGCTAATGAAAAATTAAGTTTTAATCAATCAAGGTCACTAGTTTTATAGTTTTTTCTTTTAAACACATATAAAGAAATTAAAAAAAGAAAAAACTATCATAACATAAAAAAATAGATAATAGATGAACATCTACAGTTGTGGTCTGAAACTACCAATATTTTCCGAATAAGAACTCATTCTGCGAATACGGAACAACAAACAGTATAAATGTTTTTAATTATAAAACTATAATATAACAAGAACTACAATGTTTAAGCAATGTTATATACTTTGGATTGTTTAAATGAACGGAGTACTTTTGAAAAATTCATACAATATAACGTATATTGAGACAATCTTAGAAAAACAAACGTAACTACGCACCGATAGCGAGCACCCCTCCCTTCTTCTCATGTACGTCGCTGCTGGAAACCATCTCGAAGATTTGGTGGTTGAACTCGTCCAGGAAGTGCGTGAGCTCTTCCTGCGGCACCTCGCGAAGCTCCGTCTTAGCATAGTGGTACAGCTCACGAGCTGTCTTGATTTGTAAATCCACATTTCGGGACTTCAGCCCAGCCACGAACGGGCCTACTTGGTTAGACATATTTTTTGTGTAGACTACCGACGTAACTACACACACATCGCACTTTAATCCATGATATGGATTTATAAGGAAGCTACAATATTAAGTTCAACGTATTTTGAGTAGCATAAAATAAAAATAAACTCCTGGAAAATTTTGCAAGTATTTCGGCAGTGATATTTGACAGATAGGGTAAACCCATGTGTACATTATTGCAAACAACAAACATACAACATAACCTAATTCTGTGCTTATATTTTAAATTTTGCTTTAAAATGTAAAAGAATGAGTTTTGGAAAACACAAATAAATTAAATGTTTGTAATTACATATAAACTACAAAGAAATACACCTTAAATTAGATTTTTATATTTCTCTAAATAAACAATCCTCAGTGTGTGCTTTGCTTAAACTTTTTTTTTTTTACTTGCGCTTAGGGATGTTACTATATCGGTAATTACCGTCATAAGTGATCCGATATGCGATAATCGATTCCATTAAAACGATTATCGGTAGTCGATGATGTCAGTTCATAGACTAGAAGAGAAATAAACACGAGCATCTATGGTTACATGGCCGATATTTCATTTCATTCATTTATAGCTTCCTTTTCTGTCTTATAAATGATTATCTATATACGGGTGGTCGTCGATCAAGATTTCCGTATAAATTGTTAAATGAAGGTGCTATAAGCGTTTATTTTATGAAAAAACTGTAGGTTATAAATTGTTAAATAATGATCTTACTCGAGATCAATAATAGAATTATAGAAGAAACGCTAACAGTAAAATACAAAAATGCACTGGCGCGGTGAGTACGTTACGCTTAGAAAGTTGCTGTTTTTGCAATCGTAGTGTGTTTTTTGTGCAGTGTTATTGCGTGTGCGTACCATTCGTATGTTAGGTTTTGTGATTCGGGTCAACTTTCTAACCGGGAGGTGACCGCTGAGTATAACCCCTTTTCGGGAGCAAGTTGAACTTATCAAGTGTCAAATTCTTGGGGTGGGCCCACGTTGGCCGCCTATCCTTAATAGTGTTGGTGATGATAGCAGTAAGTTTCGGTGCATACAGTGAACAGCTGTAGCCGGTACCGCCACCGCCTATCGTTACGTGGATGAGTCATTCTGTTGGTACCTACTCGCTCGGCGCGCGGATATCATCATCAAGTGTTTTGGATGCCACTGAACCCGTAGTAAACAATGCATTGCGCGCGATGTGTGCAGCCCACAAGCATGACACACCTCTATTATACATTGACTTATCTGTCCCACAGGAAGTGCCTGCCAATTGTTGTTTTTAATTAAATTTTATCTTTTTCCAGCTTAAAGCCAGAATCCATAGATGTGACGGTTGCAGATTTTGATGGAGTTCTCTTTCATATATCCAATATTAATGGAGACAAAACCAAAGTTAGGGTAAGATATACAATTTATCATAAATACTTTTTTGAATAGTGACTAATACAATGTATAATATGCAGTCAAAATGATATCCTCTTTTAGTATATAATATTGTAAAGCTTCTCTACATAGTTTGTAACCCGATAGGATTACTTATATAACTTTCCAATCTGAATATTAAATATCATTAATTGAATTTAATTAAAAAATACTGTTTAAGCATGGAAGTTCTTTACTGCAGACCAATAATTAATATTTCATTAAATTATAATAAGTATAGGTATCTAACAATATTAAATAGCACGGATAATGAAAATATACTTAATATTTGCAGGTTAGTATATCACTGAAGTTCTACAAACAATTAGAGGAGCATGGCGCTGATGAACTTCTCAAAAGAGTTTATGGACCACTGCTCACTGAGCCCGAGTCAGGTATTATTTGTTTCAGTATATATTATGCTTACAAGAGTGACAATGTCATAACCATAACTTCCATGGCCGTAGAGGTCTCATAGATGGCAAAATAGGTACATAACAATATGAGTAAAATTATAGTTCACTCTTTATAATAACTTATTTGAAGAAAGTGTCGCCTAAAACAATCTACACATCCATTTGACTAGCAAATATGTATGAAATATAATAATGTGCAATTTCCAACATTATTGTAAGGCAGTAAAGCATATTTGGTATGAAGTGATGGTTGAATGGCTAATGCATGCCTTTTACACTAGCACAAACATTATTACAGTATTAATTACAGTTTCCTTCATGCTTCAAGGAACTTAGTTTCAACATTATGACCGCCCATTACCTTATAAGTCCATATTTAATATTTTCCTTATACAGTTTGGTAGGAAAACACCAATAATATTATAAATAAAACTAATAAAAATAAAGCATGGTAGCATTACATCCTGTTTGTGATTCACAGTGAGTAATGCTAATGTAAAATTGTTAAAAAGTAAATTTATATTTATCAAGTGAAGGGTATGATAAGATATATGTTGTTGTTGCTTATAGACATTAACATTGATAAGATTACCAATCAGCAAGTTTTGGCGTCACTTTATCACTTTTAAAACATTTAAAAATATTGCAACTCAATGCCGAATTGTGCATAATTCAAAAGCTAGTTTACATGTTTCTCTTGTGATTTCAAAGTAAAGCAAATTTTTGAAATAAAATCTACACAATTTATCACATAACCATAATACTGCAATCACTAAAATAATTAACTGCACAAAGAACACTTTGTTCACTTCATATTCTTTCTAGGTAGACATTTGGGGATAGCTAATCTCAAACCATTACACATTAGAGTTCACTTCATCCAGTGCTATTTTATCCTTATTTCAAAATATTGTACACTATTTTATAACAATGTTTTGTATGGATAAACCTAATAAGGATAAAATAAGATAGCAATGCTGTTCAAAGCTTACTTTTTGCATTAACAATGAGGTCAACTATGAGACAACCTCTAAAATATTTATCAAGTGTCTTATAGCTCCATAAGTGGCTACTTAGATAGCTGTGCCTTGCCTTAATTGGTCATATCACTCAAGTTGATACTTCAGTTGATGTTGATTGACACAACGTCATTCTGCATCTTAAATTGCATTTGGTAATGTGATTAAAGAGTTTCAATGAGTCTTAAATTACAAATGGTTGATTTGAATTTGTAATAGTAGCCAGAGACTAACAAGGAAAATTTATAAATTGGCTTTTTGTTACACCATTAATTATAATTTAACATAAAATACAAAGTTTCTTTTAGGGTATATAAAAGTAATATTATATTTCTTGATCTCTGTATCTTAAGTCTTACCAAGGCAGAGAAAATGCCGACAGTAATTTTGAACCTATTTCTAATTTAAAGGATTGCTCATACCCTCTAATGGGTTACTGGGACAGTTTGACCTTGTATTATGGTAGCCTTAAAATATATACAACTGTCCTAAAGATCACCAAAAGAAAGGTCTAGACGCTTTAGATTAAGAAATCGCAAGGCAAAGTAGGAAAATTCAATTGATTCATTAAAAACTATTAATGAGAAAAATTCTCAATAATAAGTCCAGACTGTTGTTGTACTTAAAATCTCACCTCGGCAATAATGCTAATGGCAGTTAGGGTCAAATGTATCTACTCCTTAAATGAAAACCATGTAATTTATTTATACAGGTTACAATGTGTCCGTCCTACTGGACCTGGAGTCGATCCCGGAGGACTGGGAAGAGGTAGTGCGGAAGGTGGGGCTGCTCAAGCGCAACTGCTTCGCGTCCGTGTTCGAGCGCTACTTCCGCCTGCAGGAGGACGGCGATGTCGCGCAGAAGCGAGCGGTCATCAACTACCGGCAGGATGAGACGCTGTGAGTATGAAGCTTAAGACATCTAGAGTGCCAAATACTTCACAATGTTCTTCTGGATTTGAGTGAAATCGGAGGCTGTTTGTAAAGTATGACGCGGTTTCAGGGCTTATAACAAAATGTTACATGACCCTGAAACGCGTGGTAACCATCAACTACTAGGTACGAATTTCAAGGAATTTTGAAGGTCAAACACGCTTCAAGATGCTCCTACTACTTGTGAGGCTGATTTTAGACGGAGTATTTTGAGCATAGATCATTCAAGGTCATTTCGTAAACTACGTTGATTGACACTTTGAATCCAATAATAAATAAATAGTAATGTGTGGGTGTGGACATTATGAGCTTCAACTCAACATGAGTCATACATATACAGTCACTAACTTCCGCAAACTCAAACTGTGAAGAACTGTTATTGACATTTTAGTATTGGTCATAGTGATTACATAATCTAATGAATAAATTAAATACTAATATATACAGGTTTACTCCTCTTACTTTAAATGTTATTATCGTATGCTAGATTGTAGCGAATGTCGCTTATAGATGTTGATGTAATTTTATTTATATTGTAGGCTTATCATACTACTGTCGAGGACTAATTATTGAGCCATTTGGGGCGCACTTCATAGCTTAGCACTTAAAATAACAATTTTTGACACCTAAATGGTTCAACAAGAAAGTCCGTGAGTGTACATACTTAGAGAGCTTGCGGGCGTAGGACACTAGTTGAATAAACTTCCAAGCCAGGAGTCCAAGCAGGCAAGCACGATCGTCTTTTAAACGATATAACGTTGTCGTCCTTTTCGCACGATAGGGACGCACCAATGTGATAAAGCTTATCCAATAAGTGTACCTACTACGCCCGTTAAAATAAAAATTAAATTAAATTCTATCCCACAGTTATGTGGAAGCACAAGAAGACCGAGTGACGGTGGTGTTCTCGACGGTGTTCCGCCACGAGGACGACATGGTGATCGGCAAGGTGTTCATGCAGGAGCTGAAGGAAGGCCGGCGGGCCAGCCACACGGCTCCACAGGTACCTGTCACTCCGCGTAGGCTACCAGCTAACCTAGCACGTGATTGGCGCGAGATTATCTAGCCGAGACATAGACTACCCGTCCTTATGTCATGTTCATGTCATCATCATCTTCTTTGCTTTATCCCGGCATTTGCCACGGCTCATGGGAGCCTGGGGTCCGCTTTGACAATTAATCCCAAGATTTGGCGTAGGCACTAGTTTTATGAAAGCGACTGCCATCTGACCTTCCAATACGGGGTACTAGGTAACTAGACCTTATTGGAATTAGTCCAGTTTCCTCACGATGTTTTCCTTCACCGAAAAGCGACTGGCAATCTAATGACATTTCGCACATAAGTTCCGAAAAACTCATTGGTGCGAGCTGGGGTTCGAACCCGCGACCTCCGGAAAGAAAGTCGCACGCACTTACCGCACGGCTACCAGCGCTTCGTCATGTTCATGTCATTAATACAATGAGAAGCGGCGAGATACTGTTGCGACAATCACGTTTTAGCTATCCAGGATATAGGTTTTAAATTCAGAGATATACTAGGTTGATGATGATGATAAGACAAAAATAAATTCTGACCATGCTCACCAATTGTATAAGGCGGCCCTGTGGAATGTGTGGGCATTGTCATATTTCCTTCCTGAATAGAGTAATAATTTTATGCTATATGTATATTTAATATATTTATTAACATCAATAACGAACCTAGAGATTTACTTATTATTGGTGATTTTTTAAATAAATATTAATAGCTGAAAGAGTATATTAGAGAGAATTTGATACAGGTAGAAGTAGCACCACTTAGCCTTAGGTATATTTCAAAACACTCAGATATTATTAAAATATGCTGGCGAAATTTGCCTTTTAATTATTTTTAAAGATATAAATTGGTGCGATTTCATATCTTTTTTTTTTAGGTTTTATTTTCACATAAGGAACCACCACTAGAACTCATGGACACGGAAGCGAAAGTAGGAGAAAATATCAGTTATGTTACATTCGGTAAGTTACCCATTTGTAGGTGTGCACGGGAAAACGTCCCAATTTGTCGATTGCTATAAAGCCTCTTTGTCAGTTTATTCATATAAAGATACAAGTAAATCTCGTCTTAATGGTAACCGAAAAAGTAGGACGTTCACACACACACACACACACACATTTGTTTTCTAGAGTCTACAGGCTTTTTTCTTTTGTGGTTTTGCTTGAATCTTTAATATCGACGATAAGATACAGTTTTCTGGTACTCTATTTTGTGGCATTTTTGTAAGGCCCACTTGCACCAACCACTTAACTCAGGGTTAGTGGGCTGTCAACTGTCAAATTCCATATAAAATGGTGGGTTAACCCCCCCCCCCGGGTTAACTCACCATTTTCATTGGTGCAAGTGGCCCTAAGTGTATAAAATGCTGATAATTCACAAAAAATCTTGAATCATCACTTAATAGAAAAAAAGTCAAAAAAAGAACAGTCACAGATAGAAAGTGAAGACAGGTCCTAAAATTGAACTCAACTGTCCAGCAATAGCCTACCATATTCACTTTTGCTTTAAATAGATCGAGTTCATATTTATAACTGTCATCTGTTTTCCAGTGCTCTTCCCGCGACACACCTGCGCGGAAGCCCGCGACAACACGATCGACCTGCTGCACATGTTCCGCGACTACCTGCACTACCACATCAAGTGCTCCAAGGTGTACGTGCACTCGCGCATGCGCGCCAAGGCCGGCGACCTGCTCAAGGTCCTCAACCGCGCCCGGCCGCAGCAGCAGCGCCAGGAGAGGAAGACCATCTCGTGAGTACACACTACTGCCAGAACTACACTACACAGCGAGTGATACAAGGTGTACGTGCAGTCGCCAAGGCCGGCGACCTGCTCCAGGTGCTCAACCGCACGAGACCCCAGCAGCAGCGCCAGGAGAGGAAGACCATCTCGTGAGTACACACTACTGCCAGAACTACACTACACAGCGAGTGATACAAGGTGTACGTGCAGTCGCCAAGGCCGGCGACCTGCTCCAGGTGCTCAACCGCACGAGACCCCAGCAGCAGCGCCAGGAGAGGAAGACCATCTCGTGAGTACACACTACTGCCAGAACTACACTACACAGCGAGTGATACAAGGTGTACGTGCAGTCGCCAAGGCCGGCGACCTGCTCCAGGTGCTCAACCGCACGAGACCCCAGCAGCAGCGCCAGGAGAGGAAGACCATCTCGTGAGTACACACTACTGCCAGAACTACACTACACAGCGAGTGATACAAGGTGTACGTGCAGTCGCCAAGGCCGGCGACCTGCTCCAGGTGCTCAACCGCACGAGACCCCAGCAGCAGCGCCAGGAGAGGAAGACCATCTCGTGAGTACACACTACTGCCAGAACTACACAGCGAGTTACTGCACATACTGGCTGCACTACACAGCGAGTGATACAAGGTGTACGTGCACTCGCCAAGGCCGGCGACCTGCTCAAGGTGCTCAACCGCGCCCGGCCGCAGCAGCAGCGCCAGGAGAGGAAGACCATCTCGTGAGTCTTGTTTTAACCTGATTCATTTCAAGAATCCTCAACTGGAACAACATCTGCAGTGAGCTTTTTTCAATCAGAACTCCTTTCAGGAGTAAGAATTTGTTTCAAATTAATGCTTAGCCAGCAACGCCACCGGCATGTCCGTACGGCTCTGCCTCGGCAGAATTTACTAAACCATTTACTGCAATATTATGTCCATTAAACCACCAAACATTATTTTCAATTGTGTTATATTATCTATGACTTAATCATATTCAAGCAATTCTTTTCCACGTAGAATAATCTGAATGTATTGTTCCAGGGGGAGAACATTCGTCCGGCGGGACTGAGTGGGAGCCGCCCCTAGCCTTATTCACCACGAGAGCGGCCCCCCACTCGGCCGCGCCCGCGCCCGCCCCGCGGGACGGCAATGTGCGTATTTCCCTCTATGTGTTCCCGGTACTCTATGTCGTGTTCGCGTGTCACATGTCGCTAACCTACAAACTATGTTTTCAATTCGAAATACCCCTTTACAAACAGGACAGGAATGCCAAATATTTAAAAATGCTCAATATTCTGCCGGACGCCGAACTTTACAAAACGAAATGTGCACATTGTTTTTATAAATATTTATTGTCAACTCTTCATGCCTAGCGTAAAGTCGATAAATAATGTTGCCGTAGTACTTGTTGATGACAAAATTATGCTTTATTATATGAGAGTTCTATTTATGATGGCCGCCGAGCCCGCATCCTTCTCGTAGCTTACGTAATTTTGTTGATGTGAGTGACCCGATTACCAATCCTCGAGTAGATAATGTATTATAAACCTAGCTATAATTGTTTCGGATGACGGACTGTACAGGTGTACATCTCCGGACAGGTAACATGCACAAACTCGTACGAATTACTCACTATTAGTTTTGTAAAACACCGTCTAGTTTGATAACGCTATCTATGCAATATACGAACAATAATTATTTAAATAAAGTTACTCTCTTACGTTGTTAGGTAGGCCCGATTCAATTATAATCTAAGTGAAAGTGTATAGTATTTCTCAATAGAATCTTCCATAGACCGAGGCTGGGAGTGTGAACTGTGAAGGCCTTACCGTGCCGCTCGCGGCGGCGGCTCGATAGATCGCTAGGTTAGATGCGATACTCTGTATCCCTTTATATGCAATTCCAACTCACAGAACTTCAATTCCATATTGCATTAAAGAACAAGATACATTTATTATCTACAATGATTTATATATTAAAATAATGTATTAAAAGTTATAAGAATTCTTCGAATTTAGTGTCATAGTTCATGAGAAATAGAAATGACACGTAAAGTGTTAGACCACTTCCGCACCAAGTATTTGCTCAAGTCGAACACCAAGGAGCTCTATAGGAATAGTGAACTTTTCACGCTGCTATATTTAGCCCTTATTTCTGACGCGACCTCGGTTTGAAAGGCAATGGTTGGTATCTTGTGAAGTGGCACTCTTTGCAAATCTGAATTGTCTACTATCCTCTTTACACTCATAAGAGTCATATTGCAATAATTTATTTAATAACGAAGATATTCAGATTTGTATGAAACTTTATTTTAAAAGGAGTGCAAAGAGTAGGCGAGATTAACTACGTAATTTTAGGTGAGATTGTGGCAAATATCGATCGAGTCATGGACTGAAAGTTATTTAGACTGCGAGTATCAATAATGGTTGGTTTGGATGAAATAATGTAAACGCTAAGTCATAATTAAACTGCATGAATTGATAACGTGACAGAATATTAACAGTTGACAGATTCTAAAATATGCGGCAAGTAGTCGAGTAAGAATGGAATGTATTACATAAAGCGTGTAGACACAATTTAACTAAAAAAATTAGCTAACTTGAATTTTATGTAATTTTTTTGCAAGATGTATTATTTATGTATTATAAAATGTAAGTTAAATGTTGCTTTAAAGTTATAGCTTACAATTTGATATTGTTTTCTGTCAGTTTAAGCGCCAGATTATGTAAACTGTGCAGATTATGGAAGTTATTTGTGAATATGTAATTATTCTAGTGATTTAAAATCCGTTTATACTGTATTTTTATTTTCTAGATTAAAGAAAACATCTTACTGCAATTATTTATTGTTTTCATTTCTACCGTTTCCAGGTGCACTATCAGGCTATCACAATGATTGATAATTATGGTTATAATAACATGTTAACATACAGATATGTAATAAAACTACTAATTATCTATTATAATTATAAATAGGTCCCAAATAATATCTACTACTAATATCTACGTCAGAAAATTCATCATAAATACATAATGTTTTTATTACAATAAAATTGAATGACCTTGACAATTGGACATATTTTTAGAATAAAGAATATTTATACTTATAAATTCTTCATTAATATACAAGACATGGAAATATAAAAATAGTAGACATGTTTGTTTATTTACTTCGAAAGTAGCAACAACACATTCTTCAATCAGCATTGATATAACAAATATGCATTCTGTTTGTAAACAGAGTTGTCAGTATGCTGCAGGGAATGTTTACTAATACATACGTCAACAGCACCTAATACTATATCTACTAATCCTTCATGACTCATGAGTCTCATGACATGACATATCCAATAAACATTTTCATCACACTGGTATAAGATTAGAGTATATTTATGCATAAACTAAAGTATATAATTTATCAACAACTATATTTGTATGTAAATGGGTATCTGTAAATATAAAGGCGTGCCCATATTAGCAAATATGCTTGTTACTTCGCCTTATAACAAAGGAGCAAGATGCAAAATGGTAAACATATCTTTGATGCCCCTGTAGGTATGGTTATTCTTCAGTCCGCAAAAATATGTGGCACATTCTTATAGCACTATAAGATCGTGTCACATATTTTTGCGGCTTTTAATGTGTAATGTACCTACAGTCACCGGCATAAAAAAGTGATGATTTCTGTACTTTCTCACTTTAACGTCGTGTTTGAAATGTCAAATGATTAAAAGCGACAAGGTACAGAAATCATCACTTATTTATGCCGGTGACTATACCTAATATTACAGTGGCTCATTTCACAAAGCTATATGTTACAAGTCTCTTTTCAACATGTATTAGAAAGTGACATAGCTTCATGCAATGAGCCCACAGGTCATAAGGTCAATTTAAAAGTCCATCTTGCTGGGTGCGGGCGGGTCGGGCGTCTTGCCGCCCAGCTTGGCGAGGTGGCTGACCTTGGTGGCGAACTTGACGAAGCTCAGCCCCGCCACCTGCGGCTCGGGCTTTTGCGGCTGACCTTCCGGGAATGCCGCGTCCAGCGAACCTGTTTGTAGAATTATAATAAAAATGGTGAGGCTTTGTAATATAATACGTAAGTCTTGCCGAGACCCATAAGTGGACTGGAAACACTGTACACGCGGATAATGAACGTTAAGTTCTCGAAACGTATTGAACATATGCTTGTTTGCCACCGACATAGTATAAAAAAAAACATTGCATACTGTGTCAAAATTGCCTGGCTTAAAATAGTTCAGGGTACAAAATAAAACTTACGGGTATCTAGATATAGGCAAGGTGATAAATATCGACACAGACAATATGCGTACACTGAGTATACCTTCTAATGCAAACATTTCAAATGTGGCGCTCCTTGGACTTTTAGTTCGAATTTGGCGCCCGGGACATGAGCTCCTCACTCCCCCCTAGATCCGGCCCTGCTTCTTTCCTCACATACAGAAATTGGGAAAAGAACGCACTAACGCGATAGGCCATATCCCGCGACCGAGCTCGCCGCCTGGTTAGCATTCAACATAAATTATTTAGTAAAACTTACTTTGCTGCGGCGAAACGACCGAGCTCTGCTGCGACCCGTTGTTGTCCATAGGTTTAGATTTCTCTGTCTTCTCGTGAAGTAACTCCAACGCTGGCAGACAATGGGAGGCAACTTTATTTATTTCACCCACATCTCACCTTATCTAGATTCTAGAGTAAATATAGATAGCGCTCATGTGATAACAGACGTCTGCTTTCTTAGTCTGAATAATTGCAATATTTATTTAGATACCATTCCATGTTTGTACAGGCGATATCAAGTACATCGTACTTAGCTGGCGAAGTTACAGTTAACCAATTGTAGAACCTTATCACAGTAAACGGCAAAGTGAGTTCTATGGCAAATAAAGCACGCGATGTCAATAAGACATGGTTCTAGAGTGACCTGGGATTCAAATTGATTGACCGTATATTTTGAACCACCTTAACCGCTCCCATATTATCTGATCGCGACTAATGGTAAATTTGAGGGGCGGTTTTTTGATATGCATATCATATGCCTGCAAAAGATGCGGCAAATAACTGCATTTTACTGTTAGTGTTGTTAGCAATTTTCTATGAATTATAATGAATTAAAATACATATCTACGGAGTATGGGCCAGTCAAGATCCCACAGCGCCGTCTTCTTCAGCTGTCGAGGTCCGGATTATGGTTATAATAGTACATTACTACAGAGGCCGGGACAAAGGGGGTTGCCGGCCGAAGACATATAGACGGCCGAGCGAAGCGAGGCCGGATAGGTCTGAGGCGGGCAACCCCATTTCCCGCCGAGGTATGTATAGTGCTTTTCTCAAACGTGGTATGAAATAAATAAAGTCTACTGAAAATAGTAACTTTGGATGGCTGTATCTCCTAAACGGTGCGTCGTAGCGCAAAAATAATCGAATTTTCGTTCCCCTTTGACATCCCGTATATGCTTATAAAAAAAACAAAAAGTTAAAAAAAAATTTAAAAAAAAATTTTTTTGTATGAAAACGCACCCAAAATCAAATATTGTCTAGGGCCCGTACCAGTTGCAGTCGGCACGTCTATAAAGCCCCTTATAGTTTTTTTTTTAATTGGCTAAATACCTGGATGTTATGTCACAATTATCTGTGTTTGGGAATTAAAAAAGAGGACTTTGCCGGCCTTGGCCTGCAAGGTTTGTATGAAGTTCCATTATCTATCAATCGTCCTAGCCGCACCTGCAACGTCATACTTCGCTGCCAATTATAAGGCACATAACATCAATATTTCATACCATGTTTGAGAAAAAAATATAGTATACCTATGTTGAATTAGAAATCTATCGTTTTAAAATGATAACTACCAATGTCTGAAGTTTATTGTGACAATTAAGTGCAGCATACTTGAAGTTTTGGTAAATTGTAATAAAAGTTGGTATCGGAATAAGTAGGCACAATACAAATATACCCACACCGCAAAGAGAAATTCCTAAGCACAAGGAGCCAGCATCAGCAGTTTTCTTACAAAATTGCAGGTTATTTAGTTTTCCAGCGAGTAAATAGTGAATTTATAACTCGAGTTAGAGAGTAGAGAGCTAATTGTTTATAATATCAGCAGAATAAAAACTACCGTCAGACAGCGACATGGCGTCTATCTTGTTGTCCTGTATGGTCTCGAGCTGGTGCCGGAACTTGGCCGTGATCTTCCGGCGCTGGTAGTCTGCCTCGATCTGCTGCTTGGTGCGCGGGATCCGGAATCGGAAGCAGCAGCACACCATCACGACTGCAGTCAAATGACATGTTGATTCTGTGGCAAACCTTCTTTGTTAGCAGAGAAAGGGATGATAATTATGTACCAGGATCAAAACCATAGGAATTTTAGATTACGTAGGTACATTTTACTACTAGCAAAATTGGTCTGCCAATATTATTGTTTTCAACGAATAAAATTATAAGGCGGATAATATTTATACTAACCCTATGGACTTGATGGTTCGAAATAAAGTTATTTATTATTATTATTATTTTATGTCTTACCATATCTCGGGACCATGGGGTCCCGGACTTTTGGGAGGCATGTGTGGGGCCGAAGCCAACAGCACAGAGGCCCTTTTAGACACTTTAATCTAAAGGCAAGGGATACACCTGGCGGATACCATCCCCGAGCGCACAATATGATACATCCGGAGATGGTCCCCGCCAGGTGTAAAGACTATTTCAGTGCAGCACTTTTGTGTTGCGATGGGAACTAAGGTCATAGGCTATTGTTGTGCAAGTTGGATGGACTGGATAATGGTCTATGGGGAGACTATCGGACACCTGCCATGACAACTAGTCTCAAGATTGTAAAAGACAGGCGGTGACTCGCCAACTCATTGAGTGGGCCCTGCAAAACGGCCGCACGCATGGTGCGACAACAGAGCAACACTTGAAGAGTGGCTGAAAGGTTGTCGAGAGGTGAGACTGCGGTAGCCAGATCCCGGTGATCCGTTCAGCAGGCCGCCGGCGTTATGACATTTTACACTTCCAACCTGGAGCATAGGTCCCGCTCTTGCGAATCCACTCTGGCCGGCCGGTTAAGGCAAGCGCAGAGGCGAGGGCTAGATGGAAGTGCCCTCTGGAATAGGGGTCCGCGGTGTCGCCACTCACCGTCAGCTCGCCACAAGCTGCCCCCGCGGGCTTATTATTATTATTTGTCTTTTACAGTTCTCGGGACCATGGGGTCCCGGACTTTTGGGAGGCGTGCGTGGGGCCGAAGCCAACAGCGCAGAGGCCCTTTAAGACAGTTTAATTTAAAGTAATGTGACACTAGCCGGCGATTGTCCCTGTCCGCACTATAGAATGCACCCAAGGACGAGCCCCGGTTAGTGTAAAACTATTGCAATGTAAAGAAACAAATTATACTGGGCTATTGGGTTGAAATGTTAGTGTGCTGGTGACCGGTCTATGGAAAGGTCTATGGCACCTGCCTTGATCATATGTTTTAAAAACACGAAAAAATAGGCAGGCGGTGACTCGCCAACTCACTATATGGGTCCCCGAAAACGGCCGCTCGCACGGAGCGACAAGGGGACAACATAGCGTGAGCGGCTCAGGGTGTGGAGAGGTGTGCGCCGCTTTCTACCCAGTCTGTACGAAACAGCCACTGTGCCAACTCGCGTCTTATGCATATTTCACTTCCACCCTGCGAGCATATAGCTCTGGCACCCCACTCTGGACGGCCGGTTAAGGCAAGCCAGAGGTGAGAATCCTGCGGCCCCTGCTCAGTGTTCACTCCGGCCGGCCAGTAAAGGCAAGCCCGAGGGAGGGGCCTGACCGACTCTCGGGGGCATGGGACCCAAGGGACGCCACTTCCCATTCAGCTCGCCACAAGCTGCCCTTATTATTATACGACATTACTGCACTTTTGTATTTAGCGCCATCTATTAAACGGGCGGTGAGTAATAATATTTATACTAACCCTATGGACTTGATGGTTCGAAATAAAGTTATTTATTATTATTATTATTCATTTATTTATCTTTTTTCTTATGCTAGGTTTTTTACAATATGAATATAAAAGTAAAATAAAAAAAACACTTACAAAACAATATAAAAACATATAAACATATTATAAAAAACCTAACCTAGGGTGCCGCCAGCAGCGGGGCAGGGCCCAAGCTGCCGGTGGTTAGGGCTGCAGAGAGAGGAACCGTCGAACTATCCGCGCTGTGTCCAAGATCACCGCCTTCTGCATCTGGCCCTTGATCCAGCCACCTAGCGAGAGTCTCTTAAGATGTTGGTCGAGACTCTTCGCTATGAGACCGTTCGCTGAAACGACTATCGGAACAATGATCGTTGATTCAACATCCCACATGGCGGTTATCTCGTGAGCCAAGTCTAGGTACTTACTGGACTTGTCCTTCTCGGCTTTCACGAGATTCTCATCATGGGGGATGGTGATGTCAACGAGCACTGCCCGGCGTTGCAGTCGATCCTATTATCACAATGTCAGGCTTATTGGCTACAATAGTTCTGTCAGTGATAATAGATCGATCCCAATAGAGCGTGGCACGACCATTTTCGAGAACTGGCGCAGGTAAATACTTGTAGTACGGTACTTCGCGGTCCATAAGGCCGTATTGAAGAGCAAGTTGCTGGTGAATGATCCTGGCTACGAGATTATGTCTGTGCAAGTACTCGCCGTTAGCTAGATGAGAACAACCGGAAATGATATGCCTGAGTGACTCTCCGGGACGGCGGCATGCCCGACAAATGTCGACCGTACCGTCCTTCAGGATATATTTCCGGTAGTTGTTCGTCATCATAACTTCGTCCGCAATTGCACAGGCAAAACCCTCGGTTTCTCCGAAGAGGTCCCCGAATCGTAACCAGTTCACCGATGCGAGCAGATCTACATCGGGTCCCGTGAGGGCCTTGTAGAACCGCCCGTGTAGCTGCTTGCTCTCCCATACCGCCTTGCGGTCCGCAGTACTTAGTACCACAGGTTTGCGCCAGTTCTGTTTCGCCAAGGAGAGCGGCGTGAGGTTTCCGTCCACTGCCACCACATCACGATGCATCCCACACTCGTTGTTAAGGAAGTAATTCCTGAGATTGTACACCTCACGGTTGTGAAGATCTTTGGCGTTTAGGAAGCCTCGACCTCCGCACTTCCGTGGGATGTACAATCTCATAACAGACGAGCGCGGGTGTAACATACGGTGTGTGGTAAGCAGTGAGCGGACCCTCCGATCCAGGGCGTCCAGCTCAGTCTGGGTCCACCGTAGTATGCCAAAGGAGTATGTGAGTAGAGGCATTACCCAGGCGTTAAAGGCGCGCACTTTGTTGCCTCCTGACAAAAGACTGTTAAGGACTTTTGTGAGCCGACTGAAAAAGCGCTCCTTCACCGACCGTCTAATGCCAACATCCTCAATACCCAACGACTGTGACATACCAAGGTACTTATAGGTTTCTGATTCAGAGATAGATCTGAACGACATCGTCTCAGAAAGTTGTAAATTTTCTGAATTTACAACCTCCCCCCGCTGTACATGCATGACCGCACACTTATCGACACCAAACTCCATTCTGATGGCGGTACTGAAAACTTCTGTGGTTTTCAATAGCACCATCAGGTCTTGGGTGTTCGGTGCAAATAGTTTGAGATCGTCCATGTACAGAAGGTGAGAGATGACTTCACCCTCTCTCCGAAGCCGGCAACCTAGCCCAGAATCCTTCAGCAGCGTGCTGAGGGGATTCAGAGCTAGGCAGAACCATAATGGACTCAAACTGTCACCCTGGAATATTCCTCGCTCAATCCTTATGAAGTCCTGCGGGCCAGGGGGGTCATCCCTGACTCCTGGTTGACAAAGGACTGTGGTCCACTGCCTCATACATGCAGCCAGGAAGGATATTAAAGCTGCATCAAGTTTATACAGCTCCAATACCCTTCTCAGCCATGAATGAGGCACCGAATCATAGGCCTTCTTATAGTCAATCCAAGCGGCCGAGATGGCCCCCTTGTTCCGCCGAACTTGTTGGCAGATGGTCATGTCTATGAGGAGGAGCTCTTTAGTACCACGGGACCCAACCCTACATCCATTTTGAGCGGGAGCCAGAATGTTGTTAGCGACAATATGCGCGTTAATTTTTATTATTATTATTATTCCCAGTATTTATTTTCTATCTTAGGCTAGGCTGTTTATAATATGGATATAAAAGTAAAATACAAAAACACATACAAAACAATATAAAAAAAACATATAAACACATTATAAAAAACCTAACCTAGGGTGCCGCCAGCAGCGGGGCAGGGCCCAAGCTGCCGGTGGTTAGGGCTGCAGAGAGAGGAACCGTCGGACTATCCGCGCCGTGTCCAAGATCACCGCCTTCTGCATCTGGCCCTTGATCCAGCCACCTAGCGAGAGTCTCTTAAGATGTTGGTCGAGACTCTTCGCTATGAGACCGTTCGCTGAAACGACTATCGGAACAATGATCGTTGAATCAACATCCCACATGGCGGTTATCTCGTGAGCCAAGTCTAGGTACTTACTGGACTTGTCCTTCTCGGCTTTCACGAGATTCTCATCATGGGGGATGGTGATGTCAACGAGCACTGCCCGGCGTTGCAGTCGATCTATTATCACAATGTCAGGCTTATTGGCTACAATAGTCCTGTCAGTGATAATAGATCGATCCCAATAGAGCGTGGCACGACCATTTTCAAGAACTGGCGCAGGTAAGTACTTGTAGTACGGTACTTCGCGGTCCACAAGGCCGTATTGAAGAGCAAGTTGCTGGTGAATAATCCTGGCTACGAGATTATGTCTGTGCAAGTACTCGCCGTTAGCAAGATGAGAACAACCGGAAATGATATGCCTGAGTGACTCTCCGGGACGGCGGCATGCCCGACAAATGTCGACCGTACCGTCCTTCAGGATATATTTCCGGTAGTTGTTCGTCATCATAACTTCGTCCGCAATTGCACAGGCAAAACCCTCGGTTTCTCCGAAGAGGTCCCCGAATCGTAACCAGTTCACCGATGCGAGCAGGTCTACATCGGGTCCCGTGAGGGCCTTGTAGAACCGCCCGTGTAGCTGCTTGCTCTCCCATATCGCCTTGCGGTCCGCAGTACTTAGTACCACAGGTTTGCGCCAGTTCTCTTTCGCCAAGGAGAGCGGCGTGAGGTTTCCGTCAACTGCCACCACATCACGATGCATCCCACACTCGTTGTTAAGGAAGTAATTCCTGAGATTGTACACCTCACGGTTGTGGAGATCTTTGGCGTTTAGGAAGCCTCGACCTCCGCACTTCCGTGGGATGTACAATCTCATAACAGACGAGCGCGGGTGTAACATACGATGTGTGGTAAGCAGTGAACGGACCCTCCGATCCAGGGCGTCCAGCTCAGTCTGGGTCCACCGTAGTATGCCAAAGGAGTATGTGAGTAGAGGCATTACCCAGGCGTTAAAGGCGCGCACTTTGTTGCCTCCTGACAAAAGACTGTTAAGGACTTTTGTGAGCCGACTGAAAAAGCGCTCCTTCACCGACCGTCTAATGCCAACATCCTCAATACCCAACGACTGTGACATACCAAGGTACTTATAGGTTTCTGATTCAGAGATAGATCTGAACGACATCGTCTCAGAAAGTTGAAAATTTTCTGAATTTACAACCTCCCCCGCTGTACATGCATGACCGCACACTTATCGACACCAAACTCCATTCTGATGGCGGTACTGAAAACTTCTGTGGTTTTCAATAGCACCATCAGGTCTTGGGTGTTCGGTGCAAATAGTTTGAGATCGTCCATGTACAGAAGGTGAGAGATGACTTCACCCTCTCTCCGAAGCCGGCAACCTAGCCCAGAATCCTTCAGCAGCGTGCTGAGGGGATTCAGAGCTAGGCAGAACCATAATGGACTCAAACTGTCACCCTGGAATATTCCTCGCTCAATCCTTATGAAGTCCTGCGGGCCAGGGGGGGCCATCCCTGCCTCCTGGTTGACGAAGGACTGTGGTCCACTGCCTCATACATGCAGCCAGGAAGGATATTAAAGCTGCATCAAGTTTATACAGCTCCAATACCCTTCTCAGCCATGAATGAGGCACCGAATCATAGGCCTTCTTATAGTCAATCCAAGCGGCCGAGATGGCTCCCTTGTTCCGCCGAACTTGTTGGCAGATGGTCATGTCTATGAGGAGGAGCTCTTTAGTACCACGGGACCCAACCCTACATCCATTTTGAGCGGGAGCCAGAATGTTGTTAGCGACAATATGCGCGTTAATTTTTGCTCTCAAAATGGATGTAAGGAGCTTGTAAAGTGTAGGCAAGCACGTAATGGGTCTGTAGTTTTTGCTTCCGTGGTACTACCGGACTTATAGAGCAGGAAAGTAACACCAGTTGTTAGGGAAGGTGGGAGAGAACCAAGATCGAGGGCTTGTTGAAATTGCGTTGCCAAACGCGAGTGCGAGCATCGAAACCATTTTAGCCAGAAGTTGTGCAATCCGTCCGGTCCAGGACTTTTCCAGTTCTGGGCCGTACGGGTAGCACAACTTACGTCGTCGGGGCTGATGGTGATAGCCCCCATAGGCTCGATGTTCTCGCACTCACGTTCGACAACGGTCATCCACTCGCCCTCCGTGTGCTCAACGGGCACCGACCAGATGCTACGCCAGAAATCAGACATGGCAGTAGCATCCGGCAGCCGCACGTCGGACACACGAGGGTCGGTTTCCTCCCACCTTCGGTATACTTTCCTTTGGTCGCTTTGAAAAAGACGATTCTGCTGGAATCGGTCCACACGCTTTCTGTAGCGGCGAATACGGCTTGCCCATGCATAGACTTTCTGCTTCAGGAAGTCGATGCGCTCTGTGACATTGGCCAAATAGTCGCGGGGCCTGATGCCCGTCCCCGCGAACGCCTGGTTCACAAAGCGCATTACTCGGGGCGATTATTACCCCCTCTGAAGCAGATCAGCTTTGCAATGAGAGTCCTAAACGAGTTGATACGACGCTCGATCCGTACTTGCCATGCAGGGACACCTCCGGCGGTCCTAGTTGCACGGTCAGCGTCCGGAAACTTGACTCGAGCAACACGGCACGCCGCGATGGCCCCGCAGTACATGATCGAGTGTGTATCATCTAGATCTTTACTAGTCCGCATATATGGATCTAGTAAAGCATTTAAGGCTCCTATTAGCGCTAGATTGCGTCTATTCATGGGCAGACGTGGTAATCGTGGCCTAGGGTTGTTTGTGGAGCGATACTGCGTAATCGCCTCTTCCAAAGACCTCCTCAGTTGCTCATTGGCAGGCTCACTCTCGCTCTGACTCGCGAAGTCCCCGCCGTCGTTACCGGAATCAACCCGCGGCGCCTCCGGTGCCAGGTCGGGTTCGGGCACCGGGTCCGGCGACATGGCGGGCAAATCCCGCCCCGAGGCGGGGTCCGCGCGAGTAGCGAGAGCCTCCTGGCGAAGCCGATCAAGTGTGGCGTCATCCAACCGCTTTGACCGCTGAATGACACGCACCTGATCCGACAGTCGCTGCTCCGATACGGTGGTGGTGGGTTCAAGCGTCTGAAACAGAAGCAGCATTCTTGAACGATACGCGGACAGCCTAGTTCCCCCCTCTGTAGCCCCATAGTACGCTCGCATGACATTCTCGTTCATCAACTGAGACCATCTCATGCGGCGCACTACACCACCGGCAGCGGGAGCCGTGGGCGGGGCAGGATGTTATTATTATTATTATACGACATTACTGCACTTTTGTATTTAGCGCCATCTATTAAACGGGCGGTGAGTTATTATGACTACGGGTGTAAGCTCCAAACGAAATGATTGTAACTCAATTGTAACTGAGAGCTGCTGCGTTAGTTACGCCATCTGACAGGCTTTGGAGGAACACGATATTATTATCTATAGGTAGGTAAAGGTAAACACAGACATTTCTTGTTTTGTATCTGCATGACCAAATCATAACTGTAAGTACCCACTTAAGCAGTTATGATGAGGGGTACTGACCGGAGAAACACTTACTTTTAAATTATTGTTTAGGTATTTGACAGACGGATATCTCGAGGTAGCCACTATGGGTTCCTGTTACATTTTTGTCACGGAACCCTAAAAAGTTTATTAGTTTTGAACTCAAGTGCCGAATTGGTGAAGTGATAAACACCCAATCTATGGGATGGGATGTAAAGTACCCCTTAACTCAAAGTTCATATTTTACTAACAAAATACATGTTACAAAAACATGACAGGACAATAGTACATTACATCAGAGGCCGGGAAAATGAGGATTTCCGGCCAAGTGGGTATATACCGGATAGGGATACGAGGCCGGGAATCCGTTTTCACGCCGAGGCATGTATAGTGATTTTCTCAAACATACAATGAAATTAAAAAAAAATGCTCTAAAGGACAATATTTTATAAAAAAAGTTACTTTGCAGGCCTAGGCCTAAAAAATAATATGAAATCCCTTTACAGTCCTCTCGAGTTGTTGCGCCCAAAAAGCGATACTTCCCAGCCCATTTTAAGGAACGTAAAGACAATATTTCATTGCATGTTTGAGAAATAGTTATTTGTTATACAAGGGGGCAAAGTTGTATTTTAACGCCGAGTGTGGAATTGAAAAACGAGCAAGTGAAAGGATTCTATAGTTGAACCACGAGCGAAGCGAGTGGTTCGAGAATAGAATCCTGAACTTGCGAGTTTTTTAACACACGAGAAGTAAAATACATTTGCACCCGAGTGTAACACAAAACTTTTCCCCTCACTACAGCGAGGAAACTGCAACGCAAAAAATGCGTTTATCACTGCTTCCAGTAGTTCCACAGGTGGTAAATCATCTTTATTACTAGATTCACCTACTTTTATCAATTTTAAAGCAGTTAATTTGACGTTATTCAAGGTCAAATTACTTTACCCACTAGTGGATAAAATGCGTTTTTACCCGCTGGTATTAAAGGACAAAACACGTGTTTCCGAGCTAGTGAGGGGAAAACGAATGATTACCACTTGCAATCGTTTTGATAAAATTTAATTAAATCATACACCTACGTCACAAGGTTTTAACAATCTATGACACGCTCTTTCGAATAATCCGCGCTTGAATGTGTCAAAAGCGTAATTAATTAAAGCATACGTACTCAAAACTGTCACCACGCCTAAACAAATGAACATAATGTGCCAGAGCTTCAGTTCGCCCATTACTTTCTGCTCCAGCCACTGCGGCTCTTCCATACCGGCGAAAATCTTCTCTCCAATCTCCATTGTGCTTATACTTTTCTATTAATTAGATACAATAAAAACGTTTGTAAATACGACGCGTCCGCTAAACGGTTCACTCAGAATAAAAACTAATTGTCTCTATTCCTAGGAGTGGTACGCCACACCTTGTATTACGCTATCAACCCCGGCACTCCCGTAAATTAGTTTAGACTCAACGCATAGATTCCGCGTGACGTTTGTTTAAATAACAGTTCATTTAGCGACCATCCAGCCCCTGTGCATTTGTTTTAGTTAAATATTAAACGTGTTATTGTATTTGAGATAGGGCGTGATTCTTGTTCAACTGTTTAAAATTTCCCGCTCCATTTAAGGGTGAATTACATATTAGTGTTGCTAGAGCTGCAGTCGAATAATCGAAATAAACTGACGAAATGATTACCAAAACCATGCGATAGAAATATTTATTTGTTTCTCTTGAATATTTATAAAATAGAAAATATATAGTTTGAACAAAATGCTTAATCATAATAAAATAAACTAATTTGAATACAAATTGTTATAACATTTGATTTACAAGACAGTTAAATTACATATGATTAGATAATTTATGTAATCAAATTGATTTATTATAGTCAAAATAGAAAAAACATAGTAGAATAGCCAGGAATGATAAAACGTGCAATGTCCTAATTGGAATTTATGAATGAAATTCATATTGGACTGCTGATATTTTTTTTACTGGCAACTGTTACATTTTGTTTCTCTTTCGTTTAACGACTATTTCACCTTCCCGCAGAAAATAGGGTGTCGAATCTGTCCTATAACCTCCGCTATATTTATTACTATTTAAAGATCGAAGATGAATCTTTTATGATAATTGTGGTTCAATTTGTGTAAAGGTTTTCCTAAGTGATGTTGTGTAAGATCGTTTGTGTTCTTGCGGTCATTCTGTAGCGTTTGAAAAATTAAACATGGCCTCGAACCGAGGACTTCAGATCGGGTCCGCGTGGTTTCAACGGAAGCTGAACTTGAGGCCGCAGCACCGGGGCGTGCACCTCGTCACCGAGGAGATCCTCAAGCAGGTGCCCGAGTTGTCGCTGTTCGCCATCGGACTCTGCCACATCCAGAGTGAGTACCAGTATACGCTAAGACATCGCTCCTACTTCTACATTGCTGCACCCCCCTCCCACTTGTCAATTTGTTCTACACTTTAATCTCGCGCGATTTTTGGTTTATAATAAAAGTAAAGTAATGAAATTTGCATCAATGTCGATAACGCAGTGGTCAAATGATTATAGTAGTAGGGCAGTGCGTGAAATGTCAAAATGTGTAACGTATGTAAACCGGCTGACGAGAGGGCACGTTGTTTTCAGTTATGCACACTTCGGCGAGTCTCGCGTTAAATGAAAGTTGGGACCCAGACGTGAGAGACGACATGGAGATGATGCTCAACAAAATCGTGCCCGAGGGACTGCCGTACCGCCACTCCTGTGAGGGCCCTGACGACATGGTAATAATCCACATTCAAACTTACAAACATTTTGTTTTACTTTTCGATCATATTTTATGGTGACAATTTCAAACTTAGAAACTTCTGAGAATGTCAGCTGTTTGTTTATGCCTTTTTAATTATCACTTGTTTGTTAATTTGTGAGACTTGAAGGTGACCCATAGCAAATGTGTGTAGGAATTGCTGTAATCTCTTATCAGCTGTTAAACATAATTATAAGCATCTGACTTCAATGATTTTGTTGACAACTGATAACCATGATAAAAGTTTCTTAACATTGTGACCTTGTTTATCAATAGACCAAATCTTATGATGAAATGCAACACAAGTAACCCTTAATTGGGCTATTTTGAACTTTATCTAACTTTGATGGGTTTCAAAAATGATTCAATTTTGACATCCTCATACCTAATTAACAGATAATACTAGGAGAACTAAACAGATTACAACATAATCTAACAATTTAACTGGGATGTGCTTAGAATGTTGTAAGTCTATTTGTGTTACCTATATACCTAGTCATAATATTAAATTTTATGAGAAAATGTAACTACTTATATTTAATTTACATGTTATACATTTTGATTTGAATTTGCCCCCACATCTGTCCCATGAAGTGAATGTATCCTATATTATGTGCAGAGTCAGCATTACATGTTTAAATTCAACATTACTATTTGCTTAGCACCTTTTCATACTATTTTACTACCATGAGTATTCCTCTGCAGCTGACTAAATGTAGAATAGTACAGATTATATTGATGATTCATGTAACTAATAATCAATTGTGCTATCCCACAGCCGGCTCATGTGAAAGCATGCTTCCTGGGCTCATCGCTCACAATCCCCATCACGGACGGGAAACTAAACCTGGGCACATGGCAGGGTGTGTGGCTCTGTGAGCATCGGAATCATGCCGGCAGTAGAAAGGTAGGCATTCATATTATTCTTTTACATATATGTGCTATGATTTCATGAGTATTCCAAAAATGAATATTTGAAATAAGGTTGTATAAGAACAAACCTAATGGGCCATCTAGGTAATCCTAGTGAATACTGATTGAATTAGTTAATCATAAGAATACAAACCTTCACCAATCCTAGGCCGATAGTCCACTATCATATGTTTGTCATAGAAATATGATCATAGGCAACATGCTGTCCTTTTTCTTCACGGAGAAAAAGTCACGTATACAGACCTATGATCATATTTCTATGATAAACATATGATAGTGGACTATCGGCCTTAGGCTATCACATAATTGATGATGAATCTGTTATTGGTGTCAGAATGTGTAAAATATCAGCAAGGGTTAAGATACAATATTTATGTTTTTTTTTTTATTTAGTTGTGTTGTGATTTCCTGTTACATATTCTGTCATTTGCATAATCCTACTATTAGCGACTGCCTTAGATGCCATTGTAAATCCCTAAGATAAGATTGGTTGTCTAGAAAAATCCAGTCAGTTAGTTGGAAATTTACTTCTAGTTTATTAGCTATGTCGTAATCCCTCATCAACCTTGTTGCACCTCATAAGTTCTCTAGTGTGGAAAATGTGCTTTTGGTACGAACAAATCTGTCACCAGTCTCAGATACATTCAAATCTCACAAGAAGAACGGTCAAACAACATGATTAACATGAAGCAAGTGAGTTACAAAGTAGTTTAAGGGGCCCACTGACGATCAGGCGTCGACGGCCTGTCACCGAAGAACTGACAGGCCATTGCCGTATTGTCCGGGAGAAGCATTAGTTTCTGTTTTGTTATTAAAGCGCGTGTGTGTGTGTGTGTGTGTGCAGGTGGTGGTGACGCTGTCGGGCTGCCCGCGGACTCGCCGCTGTCGGCCGCGTCGCCGGCGTCGTGCTCCAGTTAGGAGCGGGGGGGCGCGACCCCCACACGCACTCGCACTCGCACGAGCGCGTCTCGTCCAAGACCAGGAGGTAAACGGCGACCTCGAGGAGCAGATACGCGACAATATGTACATAAGATTAATATTTGTCCGGGCTCGCGGCCGCGAGGCCCGCGTGTAATATAGCTTTTATAGGAATTGAATGATCCCGGCGGCCCGCAGCGGCCGCGAGCGCCGCGACGGTTTTAACCGATTGTTGTTTTGTTGTTGCGACTTGTCGATATGTACATAGGCGGCGCGGCCGCGCCGTAGGTTCGATTGTTGATGGTCGATGTGGCACCCACTTTTACCGTTGATCTCGCCGTGTAAGAGCGGGGACGGTTCGTATCGATTGACTTTTCACTCCTGCACTCGTTCAATATTTTCCAAGTTCACCGGGAGACACTATATTTTCTAACATGACCGCACGTTAGGCATTTTTATGAAGTCGGACACTCATTTTACTATACCAATTTTGTATGTGACGTACCGGGCCGACGCCCTGCTCCGTCGGTCCCGTAATGTAAGAGCTGCGGTAGGTTATCTAGTTAAGTGTGCGTCTACGATAGCTCCCTTCTCTCTCCGTGTTAGGATAGTCTATACTAGTACGTGAAACGAGTCCATAGCTTTAAATGTGTCACGCCCGTTGTATCAACGGGTCCTTCGGGGCGACAATGAGCTAACCTTCAGTACTCCTAGGTGTAGTTGTATATCATTATCTTAAGATCATGTAAGTGCCTCGGATTCATGGGGTGGTCATCTAATCGTTGGAGTCGACGTCGCGTGGCGTCGGCTGGCTTGCTCTACACTCTTGTCTTTGATTGCGAACGATTGTATTTTCACTTACAACATGTACGTAATAGATTAAAGTTTTATTTGGCGACGTGTATAAAGACGCATGTGTATAGTTGTATGTCTTCCTATGTAAGTTCCATCGCGGTAGAGCTTGGTAAGTGTGGTTGGGATCACGCCTCTGTTCCTGTTTCGGTATTAGGGTATTCGGTATCACCTTATCCGGCCACGTCTATGTTACTTAAATAAGGTAATTATACTATAAGAGGTCTGAGAATTCAAATTAGACCTCTCACTAGAGCAGGGGTTTCCAACTTTATCGTACCAGTCCTGACTACGAGATTTTTTTCGTGCCCCCAGATTTAGTAGTGGCTAAAAGAAAATCTATGAGGTTTCTTTATTGAGCAAAGATTCCTCGCTCCTGTGCCATCGCGATACGCCCCTGTTATTGGGAACTCCTGCGCTATAGAGCAAAGCGGTCGTAAGAATAGATAGTGTAGTGAGGAGCGATTGCTTTCGAAAACGTTCCGGGAACGATCTCAGTTTGTACATTCCGTTACGCATTCCGCTTTACATGTCCCATCGACGCTTGTGTGGCACAATTTTACACATGAGACTTAGTTAGGAGTTAATAAATTATAAATAGTAGGTTACGGTGTAAGGCACTGAGCGGCGCCGCTTAGACATTTTGATACCGCGTGTACAAAGTTAGATGTCACAGACATGACGTTCGTCTCACGGACCCTTAGACTTACCTCACTTAGGCAGCTTGTACGTTCATACTCGGCCTTTTAGACTCACCTTTATATTATCGTATCGACTATACCGGTTCTTTTTAAACATTGTTTATCTTATTGAGTAGCTTTTTTTTAATCGTTATAAACAAAGCTTTGAGCTTGTCTTATTAGTTGTAAAGGGTATCTTTATATACTTCACTTGTGCCGTTTGACGTTCATATTTTCGCATATTCTACGGTTTTCATAACTCGTATTCCTTGTAATACCTAAGTTTTTCTCTTTTGATAGTATTGGGGAGTGGGCTAAGGGAAGGTTAAGTGCTTTTTAATACATAATTAAGTAAGGGATGTAAATATTTTTTGCATTAATATAATGTACATGAGCATTAATCCGTGTACATACTGATCACGTGTAAAAACGTTTCAAGTGCTATTCGTGTATGAGTGTTAGATAAGCCACTGCCATTGAAGATTTGCCTCTTGTAATATACTCGATTTATTTTTGTCACGAAACTATTATTGTTTAGTTTTCGCTTTGTTACGGTATCAAAAATAGTAAAGATAATGAATATCCTAAGTAGAAGTTTTCCAATGAAGAATAGCGACTGGCTCGCGTAGTTGTAACTCTCGTTTGTTTTATCGTTAAGTGTTTCGTCTCGGGACGCCGTTGTTTTGTTGTTCATTATATAGCGTATAGATTGTCCCAGTTTAGGCTGTTCAGTGACAACGAATGTGCTAGTGTTACCTTTTAAGTGGTCGCAAAATTTAGATTCCATTGAGTTCCTTGTGAAGACCCGCCGATGTTTTACAACCATGTGCAATCGCAGTCCCGTTCACAAATGCCATTTATTTGTCCTCCTGTGTATGATGCAATGAGTGTTTCACAATTTCAAATATATTATTAAGCGTAACAAATTCACTATAAGGGCACGAATTTTATCTAATTATTTAATCAGTATCATTAATTTGATAATTAATATATTTATTGCACATAGGAAACGAGGTTGTAATCATGATTAATAAAATAACCAAGAAGGAGACAAATAATTTGTGTGTATATTATTTAAGATCAATTATTATATCAATATTGTATGATTGTACAGTGAACGGTCACTATGCTGGTTTCGTGCTCACTCAGTGACGTCAGAATTCTGTCGCAATCAGCTATGATTACAAGTTACAGTTGTCATAGCATTTAAATGCTACAAACTGTCTCCTGAGAAGCAATTTATAAAGCTACAACTTTATATAACTATAGTTCTGTAGAAAGCGACCAACTTTTTTTTTCGACTGAAAATCATCTTGCATTGATAAATTGAGTTGGTCGATTTTTTACAAAACTGCGGGCTTCATTGTACCTAATATGTAATATAAATGTAGGCACATAAAATCTGTATTAACACTTTTGCATCCAAGAACCCGCCTGGTGGGCACTCTGAAACTTTGCCCAGATGCCGGATGAGCTTGTCTAGTGCGTCTCCGAACTCCTGATGGGTGACTAAGGATAGTTCCAGCAGATCCAGGTTATACTTCCCTTCATACTAACATACCTTCAAGTTTAGCTTTACTCTGCACGGTGCTCATACTGTCATTTTCTGGATTACGGGATTTCTAAACTGTAATTGTCTAATATGTAATATAAATGTAGGCACATAAAATGCGTCGAGTGCGTCTCCGAACTCTTGGGTGACTAAAGATAGTCCCAGCAGGTCCAGGTTATACTTCCCTTCATGCTAACATACCTTCAAGTTTAGCTTTACTCTGCACGGTGCTCATACTGTCCTTGAGCTTGTCGAGTGCGTCTTCGAACTCTTGGGTGACTAAAGATAGTCCCAGCAGGTCCAGATTATACTTCCCTTCATGCTAACATACCTTCAAGTTTAGCTTTACTCTGCACGGTGCTCATACTGTCCTTGAGCTTGTCGAGTGCGTCTTCGAACTCTTGGGTGACTAAAGATAGTCCCAGCAGGTCCAGATTATACTTCCCTTCATGCTAACATACCTTCAAGTTTAGCTTTACTCTGCACGGTGCTCATACTGTCCTTGAGCTTGTTTTTTTTAGTAATAATGACCTCCAAAAGTTATGTAGGCTGCCCTAAAGTTATGTATACAAAAAATAGGAAATATTTTCTTACACGTTATTTTACGAAACATCAATAGCCCGGTCCACACAGAGCGAGGCAATGTGCTCACGCGACCAACGTCTAATGTAGATGTGCCTCGACCGAGGCAGGGGGCTCGGCTGAGCATAACGCGCACTGCCTTACATAGAACGTTTGCGGCGCAAGGAAATTAGCTGGCGACGTGCCTCCCTCTGTATGGACCCGGCTGATCTGTTGAATATGTCGTTGCAAAAAATGTCAACACGTTCTCAGACCATCCTATATATTAGGTATGTAAGTAAGTATACAGGATGAAATAAAAACCGGCCAAGAGCGTGTCGGGCCACGCTCAGTGTAGGGTTCCGTAGTTTTCCGTATTTTTCTCAAAAACTACTAAACCTATCAAGTTCAAAACAATTTTCCTAGAAAGTCTTTGTAAAGTTCTACTTTTGTGATTTTTTTTCATATTTTTAAACATATGGTTCAAAAGTTAGAGGGGGGAGGGACACACACACTGTTTTTCCTTTAGGAGCGATACCTATCCAACAATATATCACACGTTGGGGTTGGAATGAAAAAAAAATCAGTCCCCACTTTACATGTAGGGGGGGTACCCTAACAAAACATCTTTTTCCACTTTTTATTTTACCACTTTGTCGGCGGTATTGATATACATATTGGTACCAAATTTCAGCTTTCTAGTGCTAACGGTCACTGAGATTATCCGCGGACGGACGGACGGACAGACAGACAGACATGGCGAAACTATAAGGATTCCTAGTTGACTACGGAACCCTAAAAAGGACTGTTCAAACTTTTCGATAGTGACTTTTGAGGTCATAGTACTCACAGTGCATAGCTTTTATTATGGGACCAATGCAGAGATCTCGAGAAAAAAGGCTGTTCCATAGAAATGAGCTGCATCATGACAGTCGAAATGTATGAAATAGGCAAAATTTTCAGCATAGGTCCCATAATAAAAATTGTTCATTATGACCTCCCACCCATTTAGAATCTTTCGCCGATAAACCATAGCTTAACTGACAATCGCTGTTGATTAATGTGTGTTTTACAGAAACAATTAGATTAATGGTCGTTATGTGTGAAGCCATACAGTCTATAATTGATTACCTTGCCTTGCATGCCGTCCAATGTCGTGGCGGTGGTATTTACATACTGGTCGGTCTGCTCCTGTGGGAATTAGGATTTATAATAGTATTAAAGGTTAACGCACATTTGACAACTTTACACTTAAGATTTTTTTTGCACACTTATCAGTCCAACGCCTACCATAAGAGCCCTCGGTAGGTTTTGGACATTGATTTAAAATTTAGGTAGTCGAAGCTGCTTTTGCGGTTGATACCTACTGCTTCTAATAAAATAAACATAGGTATAGTGCGTGGCAAACTTTTAGACTATGTGGCCTCTTACCTGCGCAGAAGCGGTTTTTCTTATTAGGTAGTTTTTTTGCTCGTATGTGTAAGATGCGCGAACTTGTCCCCAGTGTCCCCACCACCGCGCCTAATGGTCTAAAAGTTTGCCGCGAGCTTGGTAGCAAGCACGACATCACTCGCCCGTCGCGACTTCGCGACTAAATAATAAGCCTGACAGTAGATTGATAAGTGTGCAGTGACCCTAAATTAGCGCGTTTACGCCTCATAAAGTGTTTTTCCATTGCTAAAGCCCCATGAATAAAATATGCGGCATTGTTTGTGCTGCGCGTAATGACGAGTGTTAGTTGCGATGTTAACAACACATTATGTTAGTAAAACGAAACATTTGGGTGTTATAATATAAGATAGCTAATCGCATACCAGTTTGGGTGATACCATAGATTTAGATATATTAAGCTAGATTGAGTTGTTAGGCCAAAAAGTGTGTCCACATGAGAGGGTAAAGTTGGGGCTGGTGTCCCTCTCGCACTTATTGCCACTGTCAAAATCATTTGAATGACGTCATCACTGTCATACTTTGGGGATACCAGTCAATATTCAAAGTTACTACCAAATCTACTAATACCCAATTAAAGGTTTTTTTTAATTGAGCAAATTTTTGGTTTTATGGCTTCATAATAATGACTTACCAATTCGTTGCAAGGTATTAATACCCTTGCCTCGATATAATACAAAAATAATTTAAGAAGTTTATAAATTTAGTTATCATACAGGTAAAAATACTACTACTATACACTGGTCACACGTGCGAGAGGGACACCAGCCCCAACTTTGACCCTCTCATGTGGACACACTTTTGCTAGTCTGACAAGAACGCCTTTCTGCACCGGTGAGTTCAATTTAGTATGGCAAAAAAAAAGTGTGAGCTCAGTCCCTATTGAAGGTCCAATGTGACCTCGCATGTCAACACTAAATAAGGTTCAGCTGAAAGGGGTATTTACATTTACCTATCCAAACTCAGTCAACCTGACTAGCATTGTATGATACATTGTCAAATACCTAACTTAGGGTCCTTTAACACATTCAGATCCAGACTTGCTACACGCTAAGAGCATAGATAGTCGATAACATTGGGATTATTTGGGAAATGGGTATGTATCGAAAAGCGCTTACGAACAGAGAACCCTAATAGTATCTTTTTTTTTAATTATAAATGGGCTTACTCTTGACCACAGACTAGCCAAAGGCAAAGACGTGGCCTACGATGGAGTGAGCTCGCCCAGAAGATGCCTGTACACTCTTGATTTGAAGGTTGCCGGGATATATGAGCTCGGAAATATAGCCGCCGGCAAGGAATTCCACTCCTTGGGAGTGCGCATAAGAAAAGAAGAAGGAAATCGCTTCGTGCGGATTCGTGGAATATCCACGAAGTAAGGATGGAGACCGGCCGTGCGTCTAAGAGTCCGGTCACTGTTACTTAACGTGTTAATGGGTACGTACATCATCATTTGTTGTAGCTTCCTATAGATTACTTCTAGAATGATTAGGATTATTATATCACTCCTTAGCTACGATGAAGGGCTGAAAATGAAACACACTTACAGTGAGTTTATCCAACGACCGCTGGTTGGCGGTCATTTGCTGGTACATGACGCCGATCTGTCGCCAAACTTGTGACATTTCTGACTCGATTTTGGCGCTGGTGTTGCTGAGAGCTGCGGCGTGGTTTTCGATCATCTTCAGCTCTATGCTGTCAAATCTGTAAGTTTAATTTGAGATTTATTGTCGCAACTAAAAACTTTGTGCTGTATTAGGTATACTCTGTCAACCAAGTCTGTCAGTAAATAAGAACAAAGAAAACTATATGCATCCTTTTCTTTAGGGTGCTAGAGAAAAGGATACCTATAGTTTTCTTAGTTCTTATTTACTGACAGACTTGTTTGACAGAATATAATAGAAAAGGTTGTTGAAAGTCAACTTCACTGACAATCATCATCTTCAATACTCCTCCTGTGTCTGTGTCTGAAGCGAGTTCAGGCCCCGTACCCGTAGCCGAATGGCATTTCTGCGACTCGAAACGAAAACGAAACGCCGCGAAAGGTAGTCTGGCTCTGTCGCGCCAATACGCAAGAGCGATAGAGATAGATATCTACGAGCGTTTCGTTTCGTGAGCGTTTGTGCCATTCGGCTACGTACCCTGATCATATAACCGATGTCGAAGGGGAGGGGGAGGGGCATTCATTTATTATTTAACACTTGGTGGACACTATAACGCCTGTAGGCATAATCCTATTGTTCTTTCTATTGTGTATAGAGTTTATTATCCAGCAAGGTGTTAATAGGTACATTACATTTAGTTCGACTTTAAACAGGGGCAGCTGGACTAAGGAGCTAGTGGACACCATACTCAATGCGCTCTTTTATCTCAAGTACGTGGCTGTTGATAGCATTTCATGCTCAAGAATCAAGAGAGAAAACACATTTGCGTCATACCTGTCGCTAACAGACTTGTTAAGTCTTGAGCCCTGCGCGCGGACCAACTCGCCTACTTCAACTAAAATCTGATGGACGCCATATTCGATGCGCTTCTTCGTCGCCAGTACGTTGTCCGCTGTCGACTGCATCACGTGCTCGTCCTTCGCTAACGCTTGGACCTATAATAATAGTCAATAAAATAAATTAATAATAAATCAATCAATTGGGGACACCTTACATAGATCAACTTAGCCCCAAACTAAGCAAAGCTTGTACTATGGGTGCTAAACGACGATACACATACTTAAATAGATAAATACATATGTACTTATATACATAGAAAACATCTATGACTCAGGAACAAATATCTGTGCTCATCACACAGATAATTGCCCTTACCGGGATTCGAACCCAGGACCGCGGCTTAGCAGGTAGGGTCACTACCAACTGAGCCAGACCGGTCGTCAATAAGTAACAGGTCAAGTTAAATCGAAAATGAATACCACATCAAGCTTATTTTATCATGAAAAATTACGCGGATCTCAAGTCGCGAGACATGCAAAACCTACGCAGGGGCAAAGGTGAGTTGTAGTACTGTAGAAGAATGTACATATGTTAGATTAAATTAAACGCTAAACATTCTACTTAAGTGAATTTACATTCC